>NW_019416664.1:0-21552 GCF_000390285.2 Anoplophora glabripennis
TACTGATAGATGAGAGCACAGACATAAGTGTGAAGAAGCTGTTGTGTGTATGTGTTAAGTATTTAAATAATGAGGGACAAATATGTGACGATTTACTCGAATTAATAACGCTGGATGGAAAGAGCACTACGGCAGAAAATTTATATGAACATTTTAAAGACTGCTTAATAAAAAAAAATGTACCTCTTAAAAACATTATCGGACTCGCTTGCGATAATGCAAGTGTTATGTTAGGAAAACATAACTCATTTGCCACAAGACTTAAAGAAGACACTGACTTATTAGTAATAATACCCTGTATTTGTCATTCAGTTGCATTAGTTTCAAGTAAAGCATGTCAGCAGTTGCCTAAAACTCCCGAAGAATTTGTTCGGTGTATAGTTACTTATTTTTCTATGAGTAGCAAGAGATGTGCCGAATTAAAAGAAGTTCAGGAATTATTCCAGGTAGAAACAAAAAAAATAATTAAATTAGCAAATACAAGGTGGCTTAGTATGCACTCTTGTATTAGCAGAATTCTAGAAAATTGGGAAGTTCTTAAACACTACTTTGCTAGAGTTTTACTTGAGGACAGTACAAAGCAAACTGAATATATAAATGAACAGTTCCAAAATGAATGTAATAAAGCATATTTGTTATTTTTAAAATATGTACTTAACTATTTTAACAAATTTAATGCATTGTTCCAAAGTAAAACTATTTTAATTCACTTACTTAATTTTGAGTGTAAAAAGTTATTAAGAATCTTGCTTTCTAATTATATGAAACCAGAACATGCAAGTAATTTATCTGGCAGATTTGATCATCCACACTATTTTTTAGATTTAAATGATATTAATGTAGGTACAGAGTGTAATGAATTTTTGAGAAACATACCACAAAATATTTCAGAATCCATTAAAAAAAGTTGCTTAAAATTTTATATAACAGCATGTAGTGAACTGTATGCAAGATTTCCAACAGGCCTCGATCCTGAGATGAATGAAATGTTTGAAGTACTAGAGTTTCTGATACCCAAAAATGCACTAAGTCAAAAACGGCCAAATCACTTAATAGCTTTAAATAAGTTAAGTGGAATTTATAATAAATGTGATATAGATGAAGATGTGCTTCGAGAAGAATGGGTATCTCTACCTTTCCATTTTAGAGAGGACGAACGATTACTACTGCTCGAATATAACATACAAACGTTTTGGCATAAATTAAATAAAATTCAAAACTTTCAAGATGTTTATGTATTTAGTAACATATGCAAACTTGCAAACGTTGTAATGATACTGCCTCATTCTAATGCTGAGACAGAAAGAGTATTCTCTGTAGTAAATGATATAAAAACCAAAAAAAGAAACAAAATTGGTCCAGACTCCCTCAACGCAGTTTCTATGCTGCGCGCGCCATTATTCTATGGCTAGAAATTGGCCTCAATGATTTGGGATCGAGGGGGATTATCCCTCTTTATCCTGCCTCATCTCGTGTAGGCGTGGACAGCCTTCGTAGGTGGGCCCCATCCGTCGTCTACCCCGACCGCAATTGCGGCCGGTGTAGGCGCTTTGTGGGACCTCCTTTTGTCCTGGCTGGGCCCCGCCGGCTAGGGCCCTTCTGGCGCTCTTCTTGCTTCGCCGGCTCGTCTGTGTAAACCCCGGGGGTAGTGTCATGTTTATGTGTGGTATGGTTGGGTAGGGTAGTGCGGCTATGCAGCCTGGGATGCGCTTTGCCAAGGTGGCCCTTAGGCTAGCGCGGGAGGGGAGGGGTAAGGAGGGTATGGGGGGTGTGTATGTGTGTGTGTGTGTCGTTGTCTTCGTTTCTTGATCCTAGCTGTCTCTGAAACAGAAAAGGTTAGCGGGCAGGGGGGGGGGGGGTTATTGGGGTGTTCACCCAGGGTCAAAAAGTTGGTGTCTAGGTCTTTTGTGTTTGTCGGTCACGTCGGGTACGTAGTCAACGGCTTGCCTGAGGAGGGGATTGTCGTGTCTAGCGGCTACGTCAAATCGTTTCTCCGCGTTTTGTCTTATTGTTTGTGTAGCGTTTGTGTATTGTAAGTCTCGTAATATGTCAGTGTTTCTTACGTACCAGGGCGCGTCGGTGGCCGTGCGGAGGGCTATGTTTTCCACAGCCTGTAATGACTTTAAGTGGCTTTTTGCCGCGTGACCCCACGCCGTGGAGGCGTAGGTTAGCTGCGGTTGAAGTACCACCTTGATAAGCGTTCGCTTATTCCTTAAACTGAGGGTGTTTCCACCTTTGAGTAAGGGATAGAGCCTAGCCCTGGTGGTCTTCGCTCGCGCCACCGTCTCCACGATGTGCGGTTTCCACGTGAGACGCTGGTCCATCGTCACGCCCAGGTATCGTGTTTGTCGATTCCAGGAGATAGGTTCCTGGGATAGTGTCAGTCTGTCCAGGTTTTGTGGGATTTTTCGTTTGGTAAAAAGGATAGCCGAACTTTTGTTGGGATTAATTTTGACTTTCCACCTGTTGCACCAGGTTTCAAGTTGGTCTAAGGAGTTTTGGAGGAGGGAGACGGAATATCTAGGATCTACGGATTGGGATGTGATTGTCAGGTCGTCGGCGTATAAGTATATGTTGGTGTTGGGGGGATGTGGGATGTCGGAGTTGTAAATGGTGTATAGGTGTGGAGACAGGACGGTGCCCTGGGGGACACCGGCCTCCATGGGACGGGTGGTGGAAAGGGAATCTTGGATTTGGATGCGGAATTTTCGGTGGTGTAGGTAGGATTTTATGAGTTTGGTAAAGGATATGGGATATTGGTTGGTGAGCATTTTCATCAGTAGGCCTTCATGCCAAACCGTATCGAAGGCCTTTGCGACGTCCAGGAAGACAGCACCAGTGTACTGTCCCCTGTTGAAGGCCGCCGTGATGTGCTCGGTAAGGCGAAGGATTTGGAGTTCAGTGGAGTGATTGGGTCGGAAGGCGAACTGCTCGTCTGGAATGACTTGCAGTTCTTGGGAGTGGGTTCTTAGACGGGTTAGGATAATTTTTTCCACCACTTTGCTCAAAGCCGGGAGCAGGCTAATGGGCCGGTAGTTGGATGGGATGGTGTGATCTTTGTTGGGTTTTGGGATAAGGATTATGTTTGCTGTTTTCCAGCGGGTAGGGAAGTGTCTTAGTCTGAGTGTCGCGTTTGTTATGTTTAGTAGGGCCATGAGGCCCTTGTGTGGTAGTCGTTTAAGTGTCGTGTTATGTATATTGTCGGGTCCGGGGGCTTTTCTGTTTTTAAGTCTGCGTATTGTCAGTCTTAGTTCGTCAGGTGTTGCGGGGAGGATTATGTCATTGTCTGGCTCTCTGTCGACGCGTCGGGCCGCGCGCTCAGCCACTATCTCGAATTCCTCGTCTTCGTCGGGCAGCTGAGGCAGTCTACACTGCAGTTCCAGGCTATCGGCGAAAGCCTCAGCCTTTTCCTGGTTCGTGTAAACCACCCCCACACTACCGTGGATTGGAGGAATTTTACGGCGAGCTGTCTGTCGCAGGGCCCTCTGCGTTTTCCAGAGGCTGTTGTCTTGTGGATCCAGCGACTCCAGGTGCCTAGCCCAGTTATCCTGGGCCAGTTCATCCAGAGCCGCCTTCACCCGTCTGTTAAGTACGTTTAAGTCATGTCTGTGTCGGGGGAGGCGGGTGCGGGTGGCAAGCCGTTTCGCACGTCGTCTGTCACGTATTAAGTTTTTTATGTCATCGGGGAGGGTGCCCCGGGGGTTTGTCAGTCGGGGGACAATAGTCTCCGTCGTAGTCTGAGTCAGGGCGTTTTTAATGTCAGTCTCAAGGGAGAGGATTGCCGCCTCCAGATCATGGGTGGTTTCGATGACTGGGAGCGCGATGTTTCCTTGCATTACTGCTCGGAAGCGCTCCCAGTCAGTGAACCTCCTCGTGAAGGTGCCTTCATATCTCTGTCTTCGCCCCAGATCCAGAAATATTGGATTGTGGGCAGAAGACCCTTCGTATTGGGTGGACATTTGGGCGTTTAACGGTATAGATTTTAAGAGGGCAATGTCGATAACGTCGGGGCGTCCTACGGGTCCGTAATGTGTCGGTTCTGTCGGTCCGAGTATCGTCAAGTCGTCGTGTCTGTCTTGGTAATTCAGCAGGACGCGACCTCTTGTGGTCGTCGTCCCGCTGTGCCATATGGGGGACTTCGCGTTGAAGTCCCCGATGGCAATTGTCTGGGGCCAGTTCTATGCTGCGAACGTCAAGTCGTGTGTCTTGTTTAAATTTTAAGTGCACAAAAGAGCATCTAGACTTTATGGACACTGAAAATTTATACAAATAATAATTAAGTAGATAAGTATATTGAATATAGCAAATTATTTATTTTTTTAGTTTAAATGAAAAATATCTATTGTGATGTTACTGTATATGTTCCTAATAGTATTTATTATAAATGAACAGAAAATATGTATTATTTTTTTATATTTATATAATAAATTATTAACCAAACACATACTATATTTACTAGACATAACTGTTGGAACACGTCTTGTTTAAAAATAAATGTTCAGAAATTATGATAAAAAAATACATAAGTATATAAATTTATTTATGTCTTTGAGATCATTTTATATGTAAGACCCCTATCTATCCATAGCTCCATGTGTCTAAACATAATTGAACTATGGTCAGAACCATGGACCACAGATTTCTAACAATTTTAATATTTAGGGAAATCTAGGGATATTTTGTAACAATTCTAGGGATAACGCTTCTTGAGGTGTTGGCAACACTGTCTAGGGTTTGTGGTTTGTGATTGTAAATGCAACTGGGTGGGTGGAGCAAGTTTTCTTTTGTGAGTTTTTGAGTCACTGTTATTTTGAATCATATTATATTTATAGTAAGTACGTATACAGTAATATTTTATTTGCAAGGCAGTGGAAATAAAATATAATCAACATGTGTGCTAAAATGGCATTTCAACATCAAGCCGGAACGGCAATGAAGTGTTTAAGTGTAAGTACATATAATGTATATTTTAGAGAACTAGAATATTTTAAAATTCGGTATTTATTTTCTAATTTTATTACTTTTCATTGTCCTAAAAAAAATTTACATTATATTTTGCTTTTATAGATTCCTATTACACTTCACAAGGAAGTAGATGGGGATACAATGAGATGTGGCTTTAAAATCGGAGGAGGAATTGACCAGGACTTCCATAAAAGCCCGCAAGGATACACAGACAATGTAAATATTACTATTATTATTTATCTATAACTTACAGATTGTTATTTTTCAGAATAAAAGTAAATCATTACCATTGTCAGTTATAATAGTGTAATTTCTCCAAATGCCTACTTACAAGGAGAAGGTAAGGTAGTCGGATTTTTGTAATTTTTGATATTTATGGTACGTGTAGTTTGGACCTTGAATAAGAATTTTTCAAAGTAGTTTGACGCAACGTTCATAAATTACCGAGTTTTACCTGACAGCTAAATCTACTGGATGTGACACATTCTTCAACTTGGAGCGTGGCGTAATTGGTAGCGTTCGGGACTGACAGTCACGTGATCGCTGGTTCAAGTCCGTCGCGTGACATTTTTTTTTTTTTTTCAAAAAACGCACCATATTTTTTATTATTTTTTTTTCATCGAAAATTATGAACAAACGAAATATTATAATAGATACTTATGTATATGTAGGAATATTCTTCAAATATTTCATTAAAATGCACAATTGGTTGATAAACAATATTTATTATGAATTAACAATAAGGTTTCATTAAAAAAAAAAACAAACGAGGTAAGGCAGGATGTTCTTTTATTTTATATTTATGTTACTGTTTGACATTTTACGCAGTGTAGTAGGAGCCAGAATGGTAGCTATCATAAAAAAATGGGAAGCAGAAATTTTGTAAGCATCTAGCTTCCTTTCTTTTTCTTTTTTTGATCTCGCAAATTATGAACAAACGAAATATGAGAACTGGATGTAGGAATATTCTTCAAGTGTTTAATTAACATTTTGAGCTAGGTTGTGTGGGTCGTCCACTGTGTTTAGAAAAACCGCTTACAGAACACACCTGCTCGGGCATAAAAAGTTTCGGTAAATTCCACAAAGGGTAGAGAAGCATCGAAACTGTGTGATGAAAAAACAATCTTTAAAATGTTAACAAAATTTGCTTCGACGTCGATATTTTGAAAACAAAATGCGCCTGTAAAAAAATAACATTTACACGATGTGCTAGAGCTTAAAAAATTTCTGTTTCCCATGTTTCTATGATAACTATCATTCTGGCTTATGCCACACTGCGTAAAATGCCAAATACTAAAAATAAAATAAAACACCTACCTGACCTCGTTTGTTTTTTTTTAAAGAAACGATTGTTAATTCATAATAAATATTGTTTATCAACCAATTGTGCATTTTAATGAAATATTTGAAGAATATTCCTACATATACATAAGTATTTATTATAATATTTCGTTTGTTCATAATTTTCGAGATGAAAAAAATAAAAAAAAACCATATGGTGCGTTTTGAAAAAAAAAAAAAAATGTCACGCGACAGACTCGAACCAGCGATCTCGTGACTGTCAGTGCCGAACGCTACTAATTAGGCCACGCTCCCAGTTGAAGAATGTGTCACACCTAGTGGATTTAGCTGTCGGGTAAAACTTCAAAATCGATTATCTCGGTAATTTATGAACGTTGCGTCGAACTACTTCGAAAAATTCATATTCAAGGTCCAAACTACACGTACCATAAATATCAAAAATTACAAAAATCCGACTACCTTACCTTCTCCTTGTTAGTAGGTACTGCTTTTTAGAAAATGTGGGAAACACAAAATGTGTACATTTTTGGTAACTCCAAAAAATCTTAATTGATTAGACCTTACCTCTGTGTGCATTATTAGAAAAGATCTGCATTTGCTTACACATACCAATAATGTACTAGTATTACATCATTACTCTACATTGAAATACTTTTCTCTCTCTTAGTTATGTAACAGTCTGTGATTTGTAGATCAGTTATTTTTTTAATGGAAGCTATAGTTGGCCATGGCTCAGCCAAAAAGGGGTGTTTTATGCTTACGGAAAATAAGTGTTTGTCAAAAGTATCTTAAAAAGTAAAAAATTATAGCCATTTCTTTTTTTTTTCTAATTTGAAAAAGAAAGCATAGAGATAACCGTGACTAAAACATGCACTACTACACAAAATTTACTGCTATTGCTCTAAAAACATTTATATTTTCATTTCATCGGTAAGGTAAATGAAAATTTAATAAAAAAATTAGGCATCTTGTTATTACAAAATGTTATTTCATATTTATTTAAATGAAATATTACACTTATTTCAAAAATAGAAAACATAAAAATATCATTAAGTGTTTAACAAATATTGAAGATAACCAACATCTCTCAAGAGTTTGACCAATCCGTTTGTTAATAGAGAACAGTTTGTTTAACATTTAAATAAAATTATTATACTTTATGGTTTTAGAATAAGTGTAATCTTTTTGTTATATATTTCTCACTATATGTGCTAAGAAAAAATTAAACAAGATGCACTGTATATTACATACTATTTTAACGCTTCTAATTTACTTAGGTTAATGCAGTCATTTCTAACAGATTATTTTATTTTCAAATTTACACATCAGTTTTTTAATGCCATTAATTTAGACTACTATTCCAATATTGACACCCATTACATCAAAACTTTTAAAATATAAAAAGTTATAACACTTCATTTTAAAGATAATGTTTTTTATTAACATTGTCAACAAACAGAATTTCTGAAATGAAAATGTGTTAATTATGACAGAAGAAAACTTTTTCTTTGAAGAATATATTAATTCATTTCTTATTTATAATTTTCCAGTTTAATTATTTAAAAGAAATTGCTAATTTTTAGAAATGAAATAAGTTTTTTTTGTCATTAAAAATCAAACAGTACTTGTATACAAATCAGTAATTTTCTGACATTAGTCAGCAGAGCACTATAGTAAATAATGTAACAAAAAATATAATGTGTAATAAAAAGACTACCTATATGCAATGTATTTCATATTGACATAATAAATTGATAATTCTGATATTCTATCTAGAAAGGTAACAACCTTCAAATGGTGTTTTTATTAAAAAAGAGCTTACCTAATCGGGTATATAAAGGGTGATTCACTTTTTATGATTAGGACTTTAACCATCGATAGATCTCGTCAAAATAATATGATTTTGGAGTATACACTTTTTCTTCCAAATGCTTCCTTTTAGAGTATAAGTTCTTGAAAAAACATTTTTTTTTTTTTTTCTTAACGATAAAAGCCATTTGTTTTATATTTAGTACGAATGAAAAGCTCTATCGATTTTATAAATTATTTTGAAGATAAATCAATCATAGGCGTTTCATAAGGAGCTCTGATAACCCCTACTTTTAATATAATTTGTACGCCACTGGAAATTTTTGAAAATAAATATATATTTTTTTTACACTGCGGTTTATTCTACAAAAAAAAAGGTCACTTACTATTTTTAAATGAAATGCTTGGTTTTTGAGAAAAATGGCTTCTTATGAATTTCTTACATGTGAAATGATTAAGTTTTTTAAACAAAGTAATACAGAATAAAGTATTTAATATTGAGAAACAAACAGAAATAACAATTAACAATAGAGAACAAAAGAAAAAGTATCACCTTGTGGGTACACATGTTTGCAAGTGACCCATATTAGAAAGCACAACGTCAAGAGCGCCGCAGGACGCCGCAGGACGCCGCAGGACGCCGCCGGACGAACCAGCGTTCCAAGAAGGGCTGCTGGCGCCGGTCACCAGACGCGTACCCATGAACGACCGACTTAAACGACGGACTCTCCAACGAACACTCACCCTGTTAACACGTCTTTCCATACACAAGTTTTCTGTACACCAGTTTTCAATAAAATTCTTTATTATTACCGTTGAGAGAGCGTTTATTTCTTGCTGTACAGCGAAAGCAACCCTCAAGTGGTGACCCCGACGTGATCTTTTCAACGAAAGTACGCGAATTTGTGCAATAAGAGTGGTTTATATTTCGCGCAACGCAGCAAGCAACATGAGCCTCAACGAAGAAAACCAAGTCGAAAATTATGCCGCGACGGAAGTGAATCATGTAGCAGTGAAACTTCCACCATTTATTTCGGACGATGTAGAGATGTGGGTTCAGGTTGTGGATAGAAGTTTTCGACTAGCGCGTGTGACAAGTGAAGAAACAAAGTTTGACTACCTCGTTACTGCTCTAGATAGGAACGTAATGAGTGAAGTGCGCGACCTGTTAATGAATCCACCCCGAGACAAGCCTTATTCCGCACTTAGGGCAGCTTTAATAAGCCGATTGAGTACGTCTCAGGAACAAAAAACGAGGCGACTCCTAGAGCGCGAAGAAATCGGGGACTCGAAACCGTCCCAGTTTTTGCGAAGATTAAAGGCTTTGGCAGGATCTACCGTTTCCGATTCGCTCCTTCGCACGCTGTGGATAGGGCGCCTGCCGTCTAGTGTCCAGGCAATTCTCGCGACACAGAAGAATGCCGCGTTGGACGATGTCGCGGAGCTGGCCGACGCTGTTATGGAGACAGTAATGCCCGGCACAGCACTCCAGGAGGTGGCCAAATCCAGTCCAGAAGACGACAGACTAAAACGCATCGAGCAGCAGTTAGTGGAGATGTCGCAGGCAATGGCGAAGCTATTCGCGAGTGAACCGCGGCGACCGACGACGAGAACTTCCAGATCGCGTTCGCAAGACCGATCGCGAAGCCGTGACAGTGACAGTGGTCAGTGCTGGTATCACCAACGTTTTGGTGACCGCGCTCGCGTGTGCCGCGATCCGTGCACGTATCGTCCGGGAAACGAGACGGGCAGTCGGTGATGGCGAACAGCGACCCGTGCCCGATTCCGCGCCGTTTGTACGTTACGGATACGTACTCCAAGGTCCAGTTTCTCATCGATACGGGTGCTGATCTTTGTGTATATCCGCGTGCGCTAGTGAAATCGTCGCGATCGAAATCAACGTATGAACTTTCCGCGGCAAATGGAACCTCAATTGCTACGTACGGCACAGTGACAATGACATTAAACCTCCGGTTGCGTCGTTGTTTTACATGGCAATTTGTCGTCGCAGACGTCTCAAAACCGATAATTGGTGCAGACTTTTTATCTTTTTATGGACTACTGGTGGACGTGCGCAACAAAAGGTTGCTTGACGAAACAACGCGAATTACGTCTCCAGGCCAACTCGCGCATTCTGCGACACCCTCAGTGAAAACAATTTCCGGGGAATCCGTGTTCCATCGCCTACTCAAGAAGTATTCGGACATTACGCGTCCTGCAGCTCCTTCTGCGGCTGTACAACACCAAACCAGGCACTACATCGAAACAACACCTGGTCCCCCCGTCGCTGAGAAACCGCGTAGATTAGCGCCAGACAAATTGCGAGCAGCGAAAAAGGAATTCGACGATATGCTAAAATTAGGTATCGCCCGTCCTTCGAGCAGTGCGTGGGCGTCACCCTTACACCTCGTGCCAAAAAAGGGTGAAGAATGGCGACCATGTGGCGATTATCGTAGGCTTAACGCACGAACGCGTCCAGACCTATATCCTGTGCGACATATTCAGGACTTTGCACAATCACTTCGAGGTAGGAAATTATTTTCGACCATCGACCTGATTCGCGCTTTTCACCAAATCCCCGTCGCGGAAGAAGACATTCCTAAGACGGCGATCACCACACCTTTCGGGTTATTTGAGTTCACGCATATGACCTTTGGGTTACGCAATGCAGCTCAAACCTTCCAACGCTTCATCGACGAAGTTTTACGCGACTTAGATTTCTGCTACGCGTACATCGACGACATCCTTGTAGCTTCATCGTCTGAAGAGGAACACCTGCGTCACCTGGAAACACTGTTCCAGCGACTGCGGCAGTACGGCGTCGTAATTAACTCCACAAAGTGCGTGTTCGGACAAAGCAAAGTGAAATTCCTCGGTTATCTGGTGTCAAGTGAGGGCACACGGCCGCTTCCCGAAAAGGTCGAGGCAATAAAAGACTACCCGCTGCCTACGACAATAAAGCAATTACGACAATTCCTTGGCGCACTTAACTTTTACCGCCGGTTCGTACCCAACGCAGCAGGTACCCAGGCGCCACTGAATGACCTGCTTAAAGGGGATGTGAAAGGGAAAGCACCCATAAATTGGACAGAAAACGCGAAAAGTGCTTTCGAAGCGGCGAAAGAGAGCTTAGCACAGGCAGCTCTACTCGCGCACCCCGGCGAAAATACGCAAATTGCTCTAGTGTGTGACGCTTCTGACTTTGCAATTGGTGCCGTAGTGCAACAAAAAGTTGAGGACGATTGGGAACCGCTAGGGTATTTCTCGAAAAAACTTAACCCAGCTCAGTGCAAATACGCTGCTTACGACCGCGAACTTCTTGCGATTTACGAAGCAGTTAAATACTTCCGGCATATGGTCGAGGCAAGAACATTTACGATTTACACCGATCATAAGCCTCTCACGTTTGCCTTCGCGAAAAAGTCGAGTCAGTGTACACCGCGACAATTCCGCTATCTAGACTTCATTGGCCAGTTTACGACAGACATTCGTCACATGGCTGGTCGCGAGAACGTTGTAGCGGATGCCTTGTCCAGGGTAAACGAAATACGCGCGACTTTAGACTATGAGGCACTCGCAGCATCGCAACAAAATGACGACGAAATCAAGGAGTACATCGACGGACAACACGGCCTCACACTCAAGCGGATCAAAATACCTGACACGAACGCGACTGTATTTTGTGACGTATCTACGGACGTGGCCCGGCCGTTTATCACCAAGCCATTTCGTAGAGTAGTGTTCGACTCGATGCATGGTCTTTCGCATCCCGGAATTAACGCCACAGTCAAACTCCTTACGCAACGCTTCGTCTGGCCGTCAATAAAGCGTGATAGCAGACAATGGGCACGTTGCTGCGTCGAATGTCAACGCGCAAAAGTAACACGACACGTGACTTCTCCGACAGGTTCATTTCAACCTTCGTCAACGAGATTTGAACATATCCACGTGGATATCGTTGTGATGCCGCCATCCGAGGGCTACCGCTACTGCTTAACCTGCGTAGACCGTTTCACCAGGTGGCCAGAAGCAATCCCGCTAGAGAACCAGGAGGCAGAAACTGTAGCTCGCGCCTTATATGCGAATTGGATATGCAGATTTGGATCACCCCTGCGAATAACAACGGATCAGGGTCGACAGTTCGAATCGCACCTATTCAAACGCCTGAATAGTTTACTAGGTACGACTCATCTCCGAACCACCGCATATCACCCAGCAGCAAATGGCATGGTAGAGCGTTTTCACCGCCAACTAAAAGCAGCAATAAAATGCCACCAAAACGATCGATGGACTAGCATTCTTCCCACTGTGCTATTGGGAATACGTGCAGCATGGAAAGAAGACATTCAAGCTACCGCGGCCGAGATGGTGTACGGACAACATCTACGCCTACCCGGAGAATTTCTTCATTCCCGCAGGACAAACGACGAGCTCAGCACCGAAGCGAATTTTGTTAAGGACCTCAGACATCATATGGAAAGCTTACGTCCAGCCGCAGTTAAACGCCATGGCGACAAGACGCCATTCGTTTTTAAAGACTTGGCAACAGCGACACATGTGTTTGTGCGTGCGGACGGCGTTAAAACACAACTACAGAACCCATATGATGGTCCGTTTACAGTGATTAAACGCGACGACAAAACATTCACGGTGCTAGTACGTGGTCGTGAAGTTAAAGTGTCCATAGACAGAGTCAAACCGGCGTATTGTTTGAATGATGCGACAGATACCAGGAACGAGAACAATAGCCTTCCATCAACTTCTGCCCCATTATCCGTGCCAACCACACCCAAGGCAATTACCACTAGGTCCGGCAGAAGGGTCCGTTTCCCTGACCGGCTGCAAATTCCGTGATGGCATCCATACTGGCAGGGGGGTGTGTGGGTACACATGTTTGCAAGTGACCCATATTAGAAAGCACAACGTCAAGAGCGCCGCAGGACGCCGCCGGACGAACCAGCGTTCCAAGAAGGGCTGCTGGCGCCGGTCACCAGACGCGTACCCATGAACGACCGACTTAAACGACGGACTCTCCAACGAACACTCACCCTGTTAACACGTCTTTCCATACACAAGTTTTCTGTACACCAGTTTTCAATAAAATTCTTTATTATTACCGTTGAGAGAGCGTTTATTTCTTGCTGTACAGCGAAAGCAACCCTCAACCTAATTAACAAGGAGAAGGCAAGGTGATCGGATTTTTGTAATTTTTGATATTTATGATACGTGTAGTTTATACATTGAATAAGAATCTTCCGAAGTAGTTCGATGCTGGAAGTAATCGTAAGTCGTCAAGTACAGTATTTAAATTTCTTTGTTTGAAAAACTTAACCATTTCACATGTAATGATTCCATTTTTCTCAAAAACCAAGCATTTCATTTAAAAATAGTAAGAGACCTTTTTGCTGTAGAATAAGCCGCAATGATAAAAAATATGTAGTGGATACAAATTATATTAAAAATAGGGGTTATCAGAGCTCCTTACGGACGCCTATGATTGATCTATTTTCACAATAATTTGTAAAATTGATAGAGATTTTTATTCGTACACTTCATACTAAATATAAAAAGAAATGGCTTTCATAGTTTAAGAAAAAATAAATAAAAACCAAAAAAAAATGTTTTTCAAGAGCTTATGTCTCTAAAAGGAAGCCTTTGGAAGAAAAACTGTATACTTCAAAATGACATTATTTTGACGAGATCTATAGATGGTTAAAGTCCTAATTATAAAAAGTGAATCACTCTGTATACATATGGCAATTTTTTTTATAATTTTTTTTTTCATTTTTATTGCTCTTATCGAATGTAATAAGTGCCAAAATAAGTTACGCTCAGTTGCAATGAAAATATAAGAGGTTACTTTAGGGAATAATGTTTTTAATCGTTTAACAGTTGATATTGTTACAAGAGTTCTTTGTTTATATTTTGATTCATATAAATTCTTCTTCAATATTTTCTAGATTAAAATTTGACACTTACCCTCTTAATACTATAGTGTTTTTCAAATCCATGTGATAACTTCAGGAGGTTCTTTGGATCATTTAAGACCAGATATCTTTTGTACCATTTTTTTATTTAAAGTGCTTTCTCTTGGTTTATGAAATGCATTTCTAAAAGCATCCGTTTTATGACCTGTAGAATTTGCATGAAAGTGCATAAGTGTCCGGCCTTAGTCAAATATCACTTTTATGTGAAGAAATACGATATTTAATATTTCTAGATGTTTGGCATATGTATTACTTACTACAATATGTATATACAATTAATTTTATACATTACATTTGATTTATCTTCAGTCTTTAACCTTTGAGGACGAATTTCCCAAATTGTTTATTGTTTTATTAGCAATTGTCATATTTTTTTTAACTTTTTTAACATTTGGTGCAAATTTTTTTATATATGAAAATTATTAATATTTTTTGATATTTGTATTTAATATATGTATTATTAATACTTTGCCTGTTACTATCATTAAGTATATTTTAGATCTCTTATTTGTAAAATGAAGTTTGTAACTTAAGGAGGTTCATCTGATATGGAATTGCCAAACAAATATTCATAAAAAAATTAATATAAGCTTATTAATATGAAGCAAATCCTCAGAAAAAATTATGACTAGTTTGGATACCTAAGAGATGAGATATTAATAAAATAATTTTTCACGATTTAGTACGAAGTCTTATGAGAATGCAGATTTTTTGGTCTTTCCACTTAGAATGTGCAACAATTGATAAACAGTTTCCACAGCAACTTGTATAAATAGGAAACCGATATCTAAGGAACCGTATGACAGCTCGTAGAAATCGATTAGGTACTTGTAAAATACATAATTTATAATAATTCTCCTTCAAACTGCTGTTGTTGACTAACGATAGTGGCAACACGCTTCTCGACGTAGCATAGTACTTGACAGGTGTGACATATGATGTATATTTCAAGCTTAGGCATCCAAACAAACAGAATGATCGAACGCGAGCGAGCGAACGCCGAGCCGAGCGCGCCAGCCAAGTGCAATGTTGCCAAATCTAAAGGTTTACTACTTTAGTCACAAGCGAATCTACAGAAACTCTCATTTGACTGTAGACGTACCCGATAAAACTCCCTAATTTTTCAGGGTACAAACTTCCAAGAAATAATTTATTTAAATTCTATATCTGGAAAAATTTATGTATTTTATATAATATCACGTAGTATAAAAGAAAGGTTTACTTATTGCATGTGTTAGTGCACAAAAATTGATAATACAAAGATATTTTAAGTTTTCACACATTTAATTCTATTTATCTCGTGAACTAATAACTTTACAGCTTAGATAATAAGGACCTTTTTTATAGCAAATTTAATTTGCTATAAAAATGTCATTTACGTCTTTGCTCTAACTCTAGTCATATATGAGAAAAATGTAAAAATAGATAAAAATTAAAAAAAAAAAACATTTTTTAGCAGTGAAACCGTTCAAGTCTCGTAAATCCTACTATGAGCACTTTCAGAGAACAAAGATTCCCCATAATTATTGCCTATGGACAATAAAATAACATTAAATGCAGCTGAGAACTAAAAAAAAAACAAGTTTACGTGTTAAATGAATAGGAAAATTTTAAAATCAAATAGTGAGTACTAAAAATTAAAATTGAGATAAAAAATTTGGTGACATTTTTTTTTCCAATATTTAGAACAATATTTCGTCAAAAAAAAAAGAAATGTAAATATTAAACGAAGCACCCTAATATAATATATACACGGTGTCCCATTTTAAATAACGCATTGCAAGCACTATCAGGAAAAACCTTTTAGACAAAAGTTGTAGGGTTCTGGTGACTTTGACCTTGATACAAAGGCCAACCATAGAAGTTATTTAAAGGTCAACTTGGATTTTTATGTATGATAGGTGTATTTCTGACTCCGGAAATGGATAGAGTAAAAAATTTTATATTCAGATATGTCTTTATGTTATGGGTCAAAGTGACCCTAAAGGGTTATTTTAGGGTAAAATAAGGATCTGAATAAGATTGTGCTATATTTTTCGGGAAGCACTTATGACGAAAGATTCTGGTTGAAAGTTGTATGGTTTGATGGGATCATATGATGATGACCTTGACCATGACCTAGAGGTCAAGCTTGAAGGTTATTTGAAGGTCGAATCAAAGTACGAAATAGGAGCACCCTGTTTGCAGCACCATTATGTTAAGGCAAGATCCTTATGGCCCAGCCTGTCAAGGCAAGTTCGCTAAAATTTATCCAGTTAAAACAGGGTCACTTTGACCCGGCCATTCGGTTCAAGCGATCTTGCCTTTACTGACTGTACCCTAACGATCTTATCTTAACTTAATGGGGATGCAAACAGGGTCCTCCTATTTTTTTAACATGATTTGACCTTCAAAGAACCTTCAATCTTGATTTCTAGGTCATGGTCAAGGTCATCATCCCCATCAAACCATAAAACTCAACGAGAATCCGTCGTCGTAAGTGCTTTCCCGAAAAATATCACACAATCTTATTCAGAACCTTATTTGACACTAAAATTACCTTTTTGACCCGTAACATAAAGACGTATCTCCCGCTCTATTCATTTCCGGTGGCAAAAATACATCTATCATATCTAAAAATCCAAGTTGACCTTCAAATGACCCCCTACTGTCCTCCTTTTATTTGCTAATAGAGAGACAGAGGAGATACTTAAGGGCGCCATATTCTTTAAATAGTGTTTTCCACAAAGACAAATAATTTCAAACATTTAATAACTGAATAATCTAAAGCTTATCAAATAATAGGAATGTTATGTCATGCCATCTGGGTATTTAAAAGACGCCGCACTCCGCCGCAGTAAAACTAATAAACAGGTGCAAAAAAACGATCCATTCTTCCGAAAACATCAAGGTTTTAGGTACTGAAATCTACGAAAATACTAACTTTTTTATATACAACTTCACATGTAAATATTCTTATAACATGTACTTGCTTAGTCCTACATATGAAATTGTTTACTTTTATTTATAAGTATGTGAAGATAATGCTTAAAATGTGGAGTTAGGATAACAGCAAACACATGTTTTACAAACGCTTTTTTTTAGTTATTATTTTGAGTAAATTTAAATAATAACAATGAATAAACAGAACATCAAGGTTTTTATTTTGTGTTTACTTTTGTTCTACACGTTTTACTTTTCAAGATTTCAGTACCTAGAAACGACAGTAATTTGACTATTTCTCGGCCAGGGATATGGCCACCTTAAATAAGAAGTGAATAATATTCGGTTATAAAACGCTACACATTTTTTTATGCAAACACTCCATTATATTCAATATTTTACAGGGCATATATGTGACGGAAGTACATGAATCTAGTCCGGCATCAAGGGCAGGTTTGCGAGTGCATGACAAGATTTTGCAGTGTAATGGATATGACTTCACAATGGTAACCCATAAAAAGGCAGTCAGCTACATAAAGAAACATCCTGTGTTAAATTTACTAGTTGCTAGAAAAGGAGTTACATCTACATAAATTTACATTTTTGAATGTATTTGTAGCATTCCATTTTTTAAGTTACCAAACAATTCCATTTTTAGTTAATAGTATACTTATTCACTGCATATCTGTACAAAGAGTTAGAGTATATATGTTCTATAAGTCTTGTTTTTATTTTATTATTAAATTTTTAAAGGAAATATATTATTTTTATTAATTTATTCATTGCAAATGTATGCAGACCATAATCGACCATAATGTCATTGTTTTTGTAATATATTACAAGTCTATCAAAAATACTTGAAACATGAATGGCCTTCGAGTGTGATGTATTTATCCTTACCTGGAAGTGTCAGTATCAGTTAGTATATGGTAAATATTATGGATGGACAATTTTATTTCAATAAAGTTCCAATAGCACTAATTTACATTAACAATCACAGAAACATTTATTTTATATAGACCTACCATAAAACATTCAAAAGAACCGAATTTCTTTTGTCTGCATGTTATGCAATGAAACAGCATTTATTATACAAAAAATAACCAAAAGTAATTTTTTTTGTAAATATCAGTTAATTGTCACAAAAACAAAATAAATTATAAACTAACACTTCCTAATTACATGGGAAATTTTAGAACTAATGTGACATAATTGTCTTGTCTTTTATTTGGTCTTTTTGGATCCTTCAACTCTCAAGAATTTTTAGATGGAGTTTTATTTAAAGCTGAGGAATTAGTAATAAATATGCCACCATAGTCATATTTTGATGAATAACGTCAAAACAAAAAAGTCACGGTCAATAATTTAAGGGATAAAAAGCAGTGGTTATCTTCTTTTCAAAAGAAGTATCGTCACAATAGAAAATTAGAAGTTGAAGCATATCATGATCTCAAAGCAAGTATCATCCTGTAAATTATTTTGAATGGTAATTCATAGATTTCATTAACCTTGAAAAAAAGGTTTATTGTACCAAATTTGAATAGATTATCTTAAAAAAAATGTTAAAAATGACAATAATTAAAACAATGCCACTGTGTATTTTAAAAACAACACTGCATTATGTTCATATAAACTTTTTTTCTTATTAAGAGTAAATGATATTGGGGAATGTACAGGTGATTGATTTATCTTGGGAAATGCATTTTTTTTTAATAGCTGAAGATAATTAAATTCTAAAAATTATGTTATATTTTCAGAGGCTGTCACTCAAATGTAACATTAACAAATTTTAGTTATACAACTCCCGTTGGTGCTTTCTAGTATTTTTTTTTAATAGAAATATACCCCCTGTTTAGAGGGGTAGAGGTGAAATTTCAATATCACTTGACTATATGTAATATTGCTTAGTTTTCAAGATATAAAAAGTCAGTCCTTTTTTTTCCAAATATGTGACATTTATTCATTCAAAAAGCACAGCTGTGATTATGTTTGTAAACCATTAAAAAGGATATTTTTCATGTGTAAATCAGCCGAAATTTTGTTTGGATTTTTGGAGATCATTCCCAATGATCTAAAATATCATGAGATATATTGATAGCTAAAATTTCCTGACCATTAGGGGCCACATTTTCTGTGTCTTCCGATGTTATATAATCCTTGATCCTCAAGAAGTTTGGTAGATCGGCTTCGATCTGAACCACAGAAGTTGCCATTATGGATGGCTTATGAATTTCTCCTGAATATGTAATAATAATATCCTGTAATAATAATCCTTCTGTAATATAATATGGTAATGAATTTCTCCTGTAATATGAGATAGATCCCAACTCTTAGAGTTTGGATTCTATTGAGATTTGAGGTTGTATCTTGCGGAAAACGAACTAGATTAGAAGCAGCATTCTGTTCATCTGTTACTACTGCTATTCTTATATCTCCAGCAATTCATT
Organism: Anoplophora glabripennis; assembly: GCF_000390285.2. NCBI lineage: Eukaryota > Metazoa > Arthropoda > Insecta > Coleoptera > Cerambycidae > Anoplophora > Anoplophora glabripennis. The sequence continues at coordinate 19,433 of NW_019416664.1, forward strand.
GAGAGCGTTTTAAAAATTTTAAGAATTTTTAATTTGTTTGTAGATAGTGGTTACCGGTAAAAATTGTTAATAAACTGCTTTTTCATAGGAGTGAGCTCGTTAACGCAGGTAACAATGAAACAAATCGTTCCAATAATAATAATTACAAATATTACTCGTTACCTTACATTGATTTTTTGACTAATTAACTAGGATTTTTTCTCCATATAACAATATAAAGTTGGCATTTAGGAATCAGTTAATGGTGGGGAGTTTGTTTTCAAAATTAAAGGATAAGGACAACATATTGAATATGTCAGAAATAGTTTACTGCATTGCATGTAAAGACTGTCAAAAGGTTTATATAGGTCAAACAGGTAGATGTCTTAAGGATAAAAGTGACATTAGAAATCAAAAAATGTCTTGGACCTTAGCTAAACATGCTGTACAATGTAGTCATGATATTGTATATGATGAACTCTCGGTATTGGATGTACAAAGAAGGAATTTTCTAGAAATGACTCGGATTATGAAACACGAACCAAGTATGAATTCAGAAAAAGACATTGAAGGTCTGAATATTATTTATACATATCTGTTACATATTAAAAAAAAAACAATTTTGTACAAGTTGGTTCCCTTAATAGTAACATCCTGTAAATTAAAATTTGTAGGTATACATATATGAAAGACAGGTATACATCTAACAAACGATTCTTTCGCAAGTTTTCTACATTAATTTCTTACTCACATTTTTGTTTCCTTAATACTTATGCGGAGAACTTTAATATTTTTTCACTTTTTTCCTCCTTATCTGATATTCGTACCTAGAAGACCGACGAATTTGTTCATTTTGTTTGAATTCGGCTCTAGTCTGCCGTAGTTATGAATTTTAAAAATTTTTATATTTGTACAATTTTCCGTTTCCAACCTGTGATGTTTTTAATTATTTGTAATAACGACCTATGTCCGCGGTAGGTGTACCTATCATGTTGGCTAACAATGTAATTCTCACATAGTAAGTAATTTTTAATCGACTAATTTATAAGAAAATTCTAACTAGTACTTATTCTATTGTAGTTTTTTCCTGATGAAGAAACAAAATATAGTTTCGAAAGCTTGAAAATTTAACAAAGTGTAACTTTTTAATCCTTGAATGCATCCCCTTCTGAAAAAGAAATTTGGTTTTTAACTTAGACAGCCGTCTAACTTTTTGACTTACAAAATAATAGAAATTCTGTGTATAAATGTAAGTATAATATTCTCCATAAATATACTAATAATAATATCTCAGGATCTCAGGAATATTCTTCAAATGATATTCCTAGTACATTCTCAATAGGATACAGGTATCTAGTTAAAAAAATAAAATTTGTATGTAATAGGTAAAACAGTAATAAAACTGAATTCTCAGGCCCGGTTTTATGGGGAGAGCTACGGGGGTTACACGAGATCGGGGGGCCTCGGCGCCAAGATCTGGTAAAATCAAACCAGTGTAGATTTTGAAATTTTGACCTTTTTTTTTGAGAATCAAACCAAAAAGTGTTTAGAAGTCGCTGGGCGCGTGACCTTATTAAGTCGTTGATTGCGATTTTTTTAATTATTTAGAATCAAAGCAAAACGAGTTTAGGTTTTGAAATTTTATCTCGTTTTTTTTAAAGGGCCTCCATAGTTTGTAGCATGGACACTATACAAGGAGCCCGAACTACATGTAAACAAAAATCTTACAAAAATAAGAGGGCGCTAGTGTTCCATATGTCCCATATGTAGAGAAGGGAAAAAAAAAGCGGCAGTTTGAATTATAAATCAATCGTCATTTTTGTAATGTGTTAAAAATTTTAAAATAAATAATGTAAGCTACTTTGAATTATATAAATCATGAAAATATGTCATTCCGGACTGTAATTAAACTAAATAGATAATAAAAAATATTAGCTTTATGAGAAGAATTTGGTGTTCGTAGAAAGAAACTAGTTTTCAAGGAATTTATGACGTGATCTTGTTAATATTAACCTATAAGTAAGGTTTATGTTTTTGATAATTACTTTGTTAAAGATTTTAGTTTAATGTTAGTAAAAAATAGTCACATTTTATACAGGAAGTTGCCTTTAAAAAAATAAGTAATTCTGTATTATTAATAT
>NW_019416664.1:27083-35482 GCF_000390285.2 Anoplophora glabripennis
CCCTCCCGCGCTAGCCTAAGGGCCACCTTAGCAAAGCGCATCCCAGGCTGCATAGCCGCACTACCCTACCCAACCATACCACACATAAACATGACACTACCCCCGGGGTTTACACAGACGAGCCGGCGAAGCAAGAAGAGCGCCAGAAGAAAGGGCCCTAGCCGGCGGGGCCCAGCCAGGACAAAAGGAGGTCCCACAAAGCGCCTACACCGGCCGCATTTGCGGTCGGGGTAGACGACGGATGGGGCCCACCTACGAAGGCTGTCCAGGCCTACACGAGATGAGGCAGGATAAAGAGGGATAATCCCCCTCGATCCCAAATCATTGAGGCCAATTTCTAGCCATGGAATAATGGCGGTTCTCGACCGCCACATCAAAGGCGCCGACACGGACTCTTCCAGCTTTATATTATTAAGCTGTGCAAATATCTTGCCAAATTAGAGGCGACGAGGGCGCTAGTGTCCCGCAAACCCCGAAATAGTGGAGCGGAGATAGAGAAAGCGACAGTTTGAATTAAAAATCAATCATGTCGTTTTGTGATGTATTAAAAATTTTAAAATAAATAATGTAGGCAACTTTGAGTTAAATAATTAAATCAATAAATAATGAAAATATGTAATTCCGAGTTGTAACAAAAAATATTAGCTTTATTCGAAGAACGCCTGGAAAGACTCCAAAACCATCATCTTACAAAAAAGCGTTCGAACACAGACCACCTAGACTGGCCGTATCTAATTCCAATGCACGGGTACCAGTGAATGCAAAATCCGGGGAAGTGGAGTGTGGAAGGCAATCGGATCGCGCGCATCTTTAAGCAGATCCGGATTAAGTAATATTTTTATTACATATTAAACATTATATTGCATCTTATGACAAATATTCAATTTTAAGTTTGTAATTCAGAAAATAGTATATTTTAGTGTCATATTAAATAAAACTACAAAATAATTTAAATATATTTATTGTCCTCTAAATAATATTAATTTATTTAATATTTGTCTTTTCGTAGATTTTACCGAATTAAATAATTTGACTTCATGATTTATTCGTACATCGATATACTTTTCACATTCAGCCCTTACAAGTTCTATTAAATGATTACAATTGTTAGGCAAATTATCAAATTGATGTTCATGCAAATTTTCAAATATGTTCACATTCAGAAAGTTTTTTAATACATGATAAACAATTTTATTTTTCTGTAGCCTAGGTGTTCTGCTTTCATCATTATTTAAAAATTTTATTAATTTTTCTGTTTCTTAGCATATTACTACGACATCTCGAGATGGATACGTCAAACAACCACGATCTTTAATAAAAATTAATTGACTGTACGAATACTGAATCTGAAATTAGTTTTGTTTGCGATTTTTTTAATTGAAAAAAATATTTAATTAATTTTCAGCTATCTCGAAATGACGGGAATTGGTAAAATTTCATAAAAATTTAAGACTCGCATAAAGTAAATAATTACTAAAAATATTTTACAGTAATTCATTCATTATTTTATAATAACAATATCACGTTAATCACTACACTATGTGGGCGAACAAAATTATAAAGCTAACCCTGGAAACTTGTGACGTTAACCGAAAAATGGCGTACATATTTACCTTTTATATATTCCTTTTTTTTACTTACCTAAAGAAGGAAACTTTTCGCCTCTCTTCACCAACTCGATCACTTCTATTTATACAATGTTTTACAATACACTTGCCCATGATAAAACGTCTAATTATCGAAATCACAGCGATGCGTACACGTCAAATGCTAGGACACGACTAAGCGCTGGGCCCCAAATCAGGCTCCAAAGTGTTTTCACCAAAGTCGCTCTATAAGCCAGTCTAGGTGGTCTGTGCGTTCGAAGAACCACAAATCACCAACGCTGACAATAAATTTGGTGTTCGTAGAAAGGAACAAACTAGTTTTCAATCAGTTAGAAATTATCAGAATAATTGCCAACAATTCAAGAAATTTTTGGGTTGGTGTTGGTACATGAGCACAAGGAATTTGTGACGTGATCTTGGTAACCTAGGTAGGGTTTATTAATGAATGTGTGAATATGATTATAAAATATTATAGTTATATTTAAAGCCTTTTGATATTTCTTATTTCTGGGTTTTTTTATGTTCAAATGCCGGGACTCCCGGGGCTACCAAAACTTAAACATTTAATTTGAATTTGGGTTAGGACGATGTAACAGTAAACAACCAATATTACAGAGTCCTTAAGTACCATTGTTGGTTAATATAATTTGCGTCCCTCATCTATACGCAAGACCGTATTTATGCAGATTTGTAAAAACATGAATAGATTTCTATTTACAAGTTATTCATTGTTTTATGAAAAAATTATAGATGGCAACCCAAAACACTGTTTCTGATTTTGCAAAGAGAGTTGCGCTTATCCACTTTTGTATAATCTGTGACTTACATAATTATATATACCAAAGCTGCTTTCGGGTGCAAACTTCGAACTCGAACATATACTACTGGAGGCAGCCTGCCAATGGCCGGACACATTACAAAGTGAAAAAAAAGATTGCTGCTTTAAAGGTATTGCTATCTCTCTCGCCGAACGTGATTGGCTCACGACTGATCCCACGTGACAGGAACAGCCAATCATATTCGGCGAGAGAGAGATAACATGTTTATGGCAACATCTCCCTCTTCGCCTTATAACGCGCTCAGCCGTTGGGATGTTATCTTCTTATCTTCAGTAGTATATGCTCGAAGGGTGCAGAACATTAAGATCTTGGTACACGATACTCTTTTTAGTTTAGATATTTGCATTGCAATGCATATTTGCCCACATTCATGTTCCTTTGATTCTGCAAATTAACTTCAATTCACGTCTTTTATTGTATAACTTTTTATTAATGATAAAAATAATAAATAAGCTTTTTGACACCGAAATAATGTAAATTGCATACACGAATAAAAAATAAAAAGATTACTTTCAATTGTAGTTTCAACTCCGCAGGCTCAAGCGTCAAACACCACAAAATCGGCTGGTAGTTCAGGAGTCGGAGGGAAAAAAAGTAGATCACTCCGATGTAGTATTACGTTGTTATGTCCTGGAATGCATAAAAATACAAGTCCTCTGGAGTGCTTTTAAGTAAAATCAAAATTATAGGCAAAAAAGTGTACTATTACCAGTACTTTGTAATCAATGTACTGAATACTTTTGTTATATCTTATATATAAAATTCTCGTGTCACAATGTTCGTTCCCGTACTCCTCCGAAACGGCTTGACCGATTCTCATGAAATTTTGTGAGCATATTGAGTAGGTCTGAGAATCGGCCAACATCTATTTTTCATACCCCTAAATGTTAAGGGTGGTCCACCCCAAAATTTTTTTTTTATTTTTTGGACAAAATTTTCTGTTTTTATTTTTTAAACAACGTTTGTCGGGTCATTTAGTACCAATATAATAAATTTAAAAGAAATGCTTAAAATACAAAAAAGCAGTGATTACATTTTTGCAGTATAAAATTGCATAATTGTATCTAATTTAAATTATCCCGCTTAAATTTTTGACAAGTGCATGCGCTACCAGCATGTCTTCCTACTTGCTAACTGTAGGGTAGCGATCGTATATTGTTGTCAGTTGTCAGTTGAAAGTGAGATATTAGTTGACGATTTAAAAGTAATTGCGAATTCGTATTATTTATATTTAATTTATTTTCCGTACTTAGTGTAATATATAGTTTTTGAATACTACCACACATTCTAGAAATGGATAGGTCGGATATTCTTCAAATAGGCTCAAGTATCAACATAAAAAGAACTGATGGTAAGTGTTTGCAATTTATTTCACTTACATTCATTACAAAAAACAATGAAGTATTGTAGCTGCTGTGAGTTTTTGCTGGTTGGGTGTATTTGACATTAAGTCATAAAATTTCACAGCTTACAGAATGATGCGGAGTACTAACTTTTCATATAACGTTTTTTTTTGGTTAGATTATTGACATTATTCGGTATTTCTGTTTCTTTACACATTAAAATATACATGAGAAAAGTACTGGTATTTTTTTTACAAATTTTTCTCGTTTATCAACAATGCTACTTCCCTAACTTCCATTAATATACATTAGTCTTCGTTCAAGAGAATAGTTTTAACAAATGATGAACTTCACTGTTTTAATTCTGAAAGTTATCTTGTATATGTATATTTCTTTAAGATAATCTAAAATTAACTTGCCGTTACCTAAAATGTTAGGTTACGGGTACAGCCCATCGAGTCGGTATTCTCACCGATAAAGTATCTTTAATTCAGGGTTAATTCTTGTAAATAACATTATATCATTTTCTAGTTTTAATAATGATATATAATAACAACGATTCTAGAACAAATTTAAAATTTATATCAGTTGCCCATATACATTTTTTAATTCATGTATGGGAAATAACCTTAAAAGTTAGGTCTTGTCTAATGAATATATTATTAAATTTCAAATTATTTATTTCATATGGGTTTTATGCATAGGTAGTTCTTCTCTTAACTATTATGTAAACAGCAGCAGGACGAAATTGTAAGATTTATACGATTAATTGCTAAGATAAATTGATTTAATGTTGCATGTGTTTTCTCTTTTAGTACCTACTTGAGTAGGCAATATGAATCATATCATAGCGTGTTATTAAGATTTCAGTGACAAAAGTATACTTACTTGAAGATACTAAAATCCATTCAATGATAGTATCTAAGTAGGTACTAAAGTAGTTTATAAATAAACGATACTGAATAAAATTGATTTAAAAACGAGCACAGTTAACTGATTTACGCGATTGTCAGAAATTATCATAATTCAGTTCTAGTAGTGAATTGCAGCAAAATAGATTTAGAATAGGGATAAATATGAACAAAATTATTGTAATTAACAATATTGATAAAATAGTAAATTAATAACTAGCATGAATTGACTGACATTGTAAATTTGCGAGAATAGTTTTTTGTTTGAACATTATTGGACGAAAGATGTAACTATCATATTTACATGAAAGTTTTAATAGGTACCTATTCCAAACTGTTTAAAGGGATAAATTTATACCATTTTAACTACAGTTGGAACTCCTACTCCATTAATATAATTCACATACCCAATTTGGGTGTCTACTCGAAATCTAACATTTTGTCTTATACCTATATAAACTATTTGGGAACCTATTACTTGATACAAGGAGGACAACATGACGTAAACGTGAACATGATGACACCTTATATGGATTGCATATGTAAATGCAAGGTCGTTTTACCTGATTCAACCAACAGCCAATTATTATGGACTATTGTTATCTTGTGGATTTATGGAAAAAAATATGAAGGCGTATATTTGAAATCATTGATTTTGAAAAAGGAAGTTAATAATTAACATTTTATGCAGCAAATGTGATATACTTTGCTCAACATTTATATAATTTCATTTTGAATTCCTTTATCTAATTTTTTTTATATATAAAAAATAAGAGTACCTTCCCAGATATCTTATGTATATTTGTAGCTTCAACTATGGTATGTGATTACGAATTTACGCAGTATTATTCAAATCGTACATCTTATGTAAGGAATAGTTTTAGGTGATGACTTCCAGTATTTCATCCTCAACTTGCTTACTTTTACCCTATTTTTTAATTTGAAAAATATTAATCTCTAGACTATTAGAGAACTCTTGTTTAATTTTCATAAGTCGAATCGTTTTCGAGAAATTTAATTTATATAATAGAATGCCTTTATAGATTAATAATAAATTTCTCAACATTTATCCCATATACAAGGTGTCCTATTTTAATGTACCAGACCGCATAAACTTTTTAATTCGACTTTTATAAAAAAAATATATCGAACAAAAGTTAGTCAGGTTTCTTGGTGGTCAAATTAAGGTAACCTTGAAGTTAATTATCAAGGTCAACCTTGATTTTTTAAATGGAAACCCATATTTTTTATTGCAGATTAGTATTCTGTTGGAAAAAATACGTGACTTTTGTATGAAACATTTTTTTGAAGTACGCTATACTTTTACTGTTCCATTTTAATTCTCAAGAAATAAGCAGGTTGGTGAAAAGTATTTCCAACAAGAGTTATCGGGTTTCAGGGGGGGGATTAAATTACCGTGACCTTGGGGCTAAAAGGCTAAAAAAAGACCGAATAATATTACAAAACTCTTGGTTGATTCTAAAAAAAGGTGGCGCATAAGAAAATGAGAGAGATGATAATTTTGGATCTTTTTTTCTGGGGTGGGTACCGGGCTTTCTGAGGTGGGTACCGGGCTTTCTGAGGTGGGTCTTGCACACTGGATCTGCTCTCCTGCCCATGAAAGTACTTGTCTGAAAATTGTTCGAAATGTGTAACGTTTCAAAATATGCGAATTTATGGAATTTTAAAAATTTATTAAAAATTATCATGACAGTTTTTCCTTGAATAGTCGAAGATCAATATTTTTTTATTAAGGAAAAAATAAAAAAGTTGGGGACAGTATTTTTAAGAAATTATAAAAAAAATATCTATCATACACATTTAAAGGAACCATTATTATCCATTTTCGGAAAAGTTTATCTTTTTAATATATTATCTGTCCTAAAAATATCAGAAGACAATTTCTAGCCACTATGTGTTTTTAAAAGTAATACCCTGTTATTTTATAAAACATTATAATTTTATATAACATGGAACAAAAAGCGAATGTTCCATTTGAAATTGAAAAGTTTTTATGATTTGAAGGTCACAAACTGTAACCGAAAAATAGAACACTTGGTATAAGATCCTTGTAGTCCCTGTCAATTGTCAATTTTTTTTATTCAACAAATATCTTCAAAACTACTGAGGTTTATAAGCATAAAATCCTATATTGACGTAAAGGATATTTCGTATAGATTTTGATTAGGTATGAAAATTATTGTGTCCGGATAAAAATGGACTCAACTTCCAGGATAACTTCTTTGAGTAAAAATTAGATTTTTATTTAGATTTAGATCAAGTTACCTTAATACAATTTTGCTTTAAAAAATTACAGACCGTCAATTTTAAAGATATTTGAATGAAATTTAATATGGTAGAGTTTTTGGGGTTGTAGAATTTGAATGTGTATTATTTTTTACTTAAAATATAGAGGGCGCCAAGAACATCTTAAGCAGTCGTTCGTTTTTTGCCGTAATTTTTCTTGTTGGTAAAGATTTTGAGAAAACGCAGCTGTTTTTAAGTCCACGTTACTTTAAAAGAATTATACTTGTTGCATGTAGCTAAAATGCACTGTTCTAGAAAAAGATGGATTTCATTTTTTTATAGCAATAATCAACCGAGTATTTGAGGTTTTCTAGTCAAATTAAAGTTTACTTTTTTGCTGAATTTGCGCGGGAATTAAATGTTTGGGTTTGGAAACGAAAATTGGGGGGTGCATGAGATGTAAATGGGAGTCTATGAAAATTGATTCTCATAATACTTACTTTCTTATAATAGATAGTCATATAAATTACATATGGAGTAAACATTTTTTCATTTTTAAAACATAAATGTTTATGAAACAATATTTTAAGCTAGATTTGGGAAACTCTATAACTCCATGCTTTAATCATGGGAAAATTCGAGATCGATGATGGAGACCATTCTCCGTCGACCAATAATTTAATTGTTTTGAATTTTAATTAATGCTAATTAGAATATTCTCTTGAGTTTCAACCTATTTAGTTTTACTTATAACAATTTGTTATACTTTTGTTATACTTTTGTTATTAATAATAATAATAATAAAATTTTTTGTCCATAATATAAATACATAGTTACAAAGTGAGGTTACCTCAAAAATCTTAATTTAGACAAAAAGGAAGTACGCTCAGTACACCACAAGTGGTTTCCTGATCTTCCGCGCATCCTAGAAGCATGTGGATATTCTAACATAGTAAAAATTATATACACACATATACATACACATGTAATATATAATATATATAAAGTATACACGGTAATATAAGACAAAACGAGAAAAGACTTAGAAATAATCATTGAAAAAACATTTCTTTAAGGACATTCTGAAACAATACAGTGACATTGATTTTAACTCGGGACTTAACTTGTACAATTTTACAATATTAAAAGAAAAGGATCGCTCAAAGAATGTAGACCTGTGTCTAGGCATGGTTAATAAACCTTTGCTACGAATATTGATATTGTGTACGTCGGTTCTAAATGTTAATTTATTATAAAGGTAGGGGGGTGTCTTAGTAATAATTAATTTATGATAGAAGCAAAGAGCATGATAATTTCTTCTTACTATCATCGACAACCATTTTAATTTTTTAAAGGAATTAGATATATGGCTAAACTTCCTTATACCACATATAAACCGAACACAGGCATTTTGCACTTTTTGTATTCTGTTACAATCGGAACTGTCTATAC
>NW_019416664.1:42255-58510 GCF_000390285.2 Anoplophora glabripennis
TCATCTGCGTAAAAATGGAATTTACAGTAACTAATAAATGTTCCAAAATTTAGCGTGTAAATAGTATAAAGAAGCGGTCCCAAAATAGACCCTTGAGGTACACCTGACAACATTGTTACTTGATTTGATTGTCGATTATTATAAACGACTCGCTTCAACCGATTAGTTAAATAATTCTCTAATAATGAAACCGCATTTGTACTGAAACCTACAAAATGTAGAACTGAAAGTAATATATCATGATGAAGCGTATCAAACGCTTTGCTAAAATCCAAAAGTGTAAGCGCTGTTAACTTGCCTTTATCAACCTGACTTATAATCTCATCAGTTATGTGAAGAATGGCAGTTAAGCAACTGTGATTTTTCCTAAATCCCGACTGGAACACTGGGAGTATTTCTTTATTGTTAAAATGATTTCGAATTTGATTATCCATTACTCACTTCAAAACTTTAGATAATACGGGCAACACAGCAATAGGTCTCAAATCTATAAATTCAGTTGGATTAGTAACTTTAGCAATACGTCTAATTAATGATTCTTTCCAGCAGGACGGAAAAACACTATATTCTAGACAATAATTTACTAAATGTGTAATTAGGGGAAGTAGGTATGTATGGGCAGTACAATTTTATAAAAGTATTATTAAAGCCATCAGCCCCAACTGCTTTAGAAGAAATGTTATTAATTATTTTAGCAATCACATCCTCGTTTACAGCTGAAAAGAAAAATTGTTTCGAATATTATTCTTAGTGTGAGAGTTATAGAAATTAATTACTTTGTCTATGTTATTACTTCCAGTCTGTTGAACCGAAGTAGAAAAGAAATTAACAATGTCGTCAGGATCAGCTATCATATCGGGAATAACAGTTGTATTTTTATTAATAATATTCATACGTTTTAGCTCTTTCCAAGTATTTTTAAAGTTAGAATCACGTAATTTAAAATTAAGATAAGCTCGTTTTTCACATTTCACAGCAGTATTGGTGTAATTGCGCCATATTTTATAATCCTGCCACTGCAAAGGTTTTTTTGTAGATTTGAACGCCTTTAATTTCCTGTCTTTAATTGATATTAGCAATTTTAAATTATCAGTTAGCCACGGAACATAAGTTTTACGAGTTATACAAGTTTTCAATGGAATATGCTTATTATATAACATAGGTACAAGGGGCCCAATGGGGCCTAAGTGCTGTAGCTTTGCTACTGTCCTCACAATTCCAGATTCCAGATAACATAGTTAGATTTTCATTTAAAAACGCTAGTTTGTCGTCAATATTATCTATCTCAACAATATGAAAGAGAGGCAAATTATTTAAGTCCAATATAAATAAATTATAATCTAAATGTTTATAATCTATAAGTTATCATCATTGGAACAAATTTAACCTGTGCACATAATTTTACATAAATTAAATCATGATCTGATGAATGACTCATATCTACTACTCCTTTATCTAAAATGATAGATTCGTCTGATATTAAGATAATATTCCTATAGTCCAGGAGAATTATACATTGACATGGCTGTTGCTTGACGTAATTTGGATATTAGTAAAAATCAGTCGAAAATAATATATACAATGAAGATATAACATTGCGCCAAGAAAAAAAGGTGTGCTATTTGCAGAAAAAATTAAAAACTGCGAAAATACTCGAAAATGACGTGTTTTTTCCTAGCATTTTACAACATAACTTCTTAAATATGCAATTTACAGAAAAAACTATTACTGATGAAATTGTTTGTTATGAAATTTGCTACAAGATATAATTGTTTTGATACCTGCGCATATCATATTTTTGTTGCTAAATAGTCAAAACAACATAAGAAACGTTTATAATAATATTATTATATATAATTTGTTTATAAAGTCAAAATTTTTTGAACATTTAAATTCGCTCCAAAAATTATTCAAAAAAAGAAAATTGATATTATAACGATTCTGTATGATAGCTAAGGGGTCCAAGTATGTGTAAAAAATCTGCGCCAATTAAAATGCCTAACTTTAATCCCAGCAGTTACGTAAAAAAATAACATTTCACGCTGAAATTTAGTAACAAATTGTCTCATACCAAAACTATCAGACCGATTTTGATCGGGTATTGGAATTTCGTTTTGTAATCCTTTAAAGTACTTGCATCTACATTTATAGTAGAATTGGACAATTTCTTGCCTGTCGGTTGAACGCTTCCAAATTACCTCGATTTTCATCACTTTCTTACGTTGTTTTGGCTATTTAGTAACAAAAATATGATATTTGCAGGTACCATTTTTGAGTATTTTTGCAGTTTAAATTTTTTCTGCAAATAGCACAACTTTCTTTCTTGGCGCAATGTTATTTCTTCATTGTATATATTATTTTCGACTGATTTTTACTAATATCCAAATTACGTCAAGCAACAGCCATGTCAATGTATAATTCTCCTGGACTATAGGAATATTATCTTAATATCAGACAAATCTATCATTTTAGATAAAGGAGTAGTAGATATGAGTCATTCATCAGATCATGATTTAATTTATGTAAAATTATGTGCACAGGTTAAATTTGTTCCAATGATGATAACTTATAGAGATTATAAACATTTAGATTATAATTTATTTATGTTGGACTTAAATAATTTGCCTCTCTTTCATATTGTTGAGATAGATAATATTGACGACAAACTAGCGTTTTTAAATGAAAATCTAACTATGTTATATAATAAGCATATTCCACTGAAAACTTGTATAACGCGTAAAACTTATGTTCGGTGGCTAACTGATAATTTAAAATTGCTAATATCAATTAGAGACAGAAAATTAAAGACGTTCAAATCTACAAAAAACCCTTTGCAGTGGCAGGACTATAAAATATGGCGCAATTACACAAATACTGCTGTGAAATGTGAAAAACGAGCTTACCTTAATTTTAAATTACGTGATTCTAAGTGTAATGACATATTAGGTGGGAAACCGCAAAACGCCAAAAGCGGCGGGAATGAAAACCGCTTTCCTGTCTGATGACATACTGCATAATCGCTCGGCGACGCGGCAGGGGGATGGGACCTGGAGGATCACATTCTCTTTTTGTCATTAGTTGTGGTTTAGCTTTGTAGCATGGAGGTAGCACATTTTGTTAATATAGTAACTGCTTGTGCTGCTGAAGTTGAAGGCCTGTTGAAACAACCACGAATTCGCAGATATGCAGTGCGCCCGTATAACAATGTATGTATGAGGAAATGCCCCAAATTTTTTGAAAACATTAGAAAGCACCCCAATAATTTTTTTAAGTACTATCGCATGTCAATTGCATCATTCGATGAACTTCTGTGGACATGATTCCGCAGAGCCCTTGTCAAAATCACGAAACACACTTAACTGCAAATCGCAAACCGCAGCGGTTCAGTACACAATTTGTCATCAGCCATTAGTTTTTGTATATTTCCTCTGCCCAAACCGCAAAACGCAAATCGCTTTCCCGCCGACAAGGCGCGGGTCACAGTTTGCCGCCGATCGCAGCGGCAGGCGGGCACATAATATGTCCTTGCGCATTGAGATTACACTGCTGGCGGTTTTCAAGCGCGCCGCTAGTTTCAGCGTTTTTGCAGTTTCCCGCCTAATATGTCATTACACTAACTTAAAAAATACTTGGAAAGAGCTAAAACGTATGAATATTGTTAATAAAAATACAACTGTTATTCCCGATATGATAGCTGATCCTGACGACATTGTTAATTTCTTTTCTACTTCGGTTCAACAGACTGGAAGTAATAACATAGACAAAGTAATTAATTTCTATAACTCTCACACTAAGAATAATATTCGAAACAATTTTTCTTTTTCTGCTGTAAACGAGGATGTGATTGCTAAAATAATTAATAACATTTCTTCTAAAGCAGTTGGGGCTGATGGCTTTAATATTACTTTTATAAAATTGTGCTGCCCATACATACCTACTTCCCCTAATTACGCATTTAGTAAATTATTGTCTAGAATATAGTGTTTTTCCGTCCTGCTGGAAAGAATAATTAATTAGACGTATTGCTAAAGTTACTAATCCAACTGAATTTAAAGATTTGAGACCTATTGCTGTGTCGCCCGTATTATCTAAAGTTTTGAAGAGAGTAATGGATAATCAAATTCGAAATCATTTTAACAATAAAGAAATACTTCCAGTGTTCCAGTCGGGATTTAGGAAAAATCACAGTTGCTTAACTGCCCTTCTTCACATAACTGATGAGATTATAAGTCAGGTTGATAAAGGCAAGTTAACAGCGCTTACACTTTTGGATTTTAGCAAAGCGTTTGATACGCTTCATCATGATATATTACTCTCAGTTCTACATTTTGTAGGTTTCAGTACAAATGCGGTTTCATTATTAGAGAATTATTTAATTAATCGGTTGAAGCGAGTCGTTTATAATAATCGACACTCAAATCAAGTAACAATGTTGTCAGGTGTACCTCAAGGGTCTATTTTGGGACCGATTCTTTATACTATTTACACGCTAAATTTTGAAACAGTTATTAGTTACTGTAAATTCCATTTTTACGCAGATGATACGCAATTATATTACTCTTTTTTGCCTTCAGAGGTAAATAATGCTTGTGATAAAATTAACGCTGATTTGTCTGTCTTAACTGAAATAGCTGCTGGTCATTGTTTAAAGCTTAATAGTTTAAAGTCGTCGGAATTTACGACTTTGTTTTATTTTCAATTAATTTTCCTGAAAATCGCTATCAAATGAATCATTTATACAGGGTGTCCGGAAATGATGAACAAAAAAATTAGGGGATAATTCTAGACCGAAAATAAATAACATTTCTATCTTTATATCTTTCTATAACATTTTTTCCAAAACTGATTATTAATGGAGTTACAGGGTGTTGAAGTTAAATTTTATTTGCAGTTTTTTTGCAATACCTTTTGCCACACATAATATTTTGACGAAATTTCGTATATGGGGGTTTTTCGGGATGAGGATTATAAATTTGCCCACCGTTTTTTTCGCATTTTGTAGAGGGCGCCACATACGAGCCTTTATGTTTATTTGAATGGTTCCGACTTTTTTGTGCTACACTTTATGCGACTTTTGACTGAATATTTTTGTTCTCCTAACCTTGACATAAAAAGGTATACTTTATTTGTTTCGATAAATCTAACCGTTTTCGAGAAAACGCTAAAATAACATTGCTTGCATGTGATAAATACGAAATAATTTTAATTTATTTTCTACATTAAACATAGCATACTTTGGAAACAAGCGCTTAGTTGCCTTGGAAACAAGTTCGTGGAGAATTAGTTTTGACAGATAGTAATTTTGTACAAGTTCTTTTGTAGTAATTGTTATCATAAAAATAATAATAAAAATGAACAACAATTATTCTAACGTGGAGTTGCGGGACATGCATTATTATTACGGTTTAGCTGCTGGCAATGTTCTTGCAGCACGACGTTTGTATCGCGAAGCATTTCCAAATAGAAACCTACCCCAATCGCGAATGTTCAGTACTATTCATCGAAGACTGGGAGAATTTGGATCGTTCAAAACTAGAATTTTTTATGTAGGTCGACAACGGAATACTAGAACAGCAGAAGCAGAAGCTCGTATTTTGAATTAGATAGAGAATAATCCCAATGTAAGTATAAGAAAAATTGCTATCCAGGAGGGCATTCCAAAGAGCTCCGTACATGAAACAATACGCGAACAAAACCTTCATCCGTACCACTACCAAAAGGTGCAAGCCTTATCTGCCGTAGATCCTGCTGCTCGTGTGAATTTCTGCAATACAATTAGAATACTTCATAATGGTGACCAAAATTTTGTTCGTAATATCCTTTTCACGGACGAAGCTGGATTTGGCCATGATGGCTTAATAAACCTCCACAATGAGCATTTTTGGTCTGATGAGAATCCTAATTTATCAATAGAGCGTGGTTATCAAAATAAGTTTTCCGTCAACGTGTGGGCCGGTATTGTAGGGGACTACTTAATTGGGCCACATTTCTTTCCACAAAGACTCAATGGTGAAGTTTACTTGGATTTTTTAAGAAACCACTTACCTATTCTATTGGAAGATGTACCACTCGGATTAAGAAATGCAATGTGGCTGCTTCAAGATGGCGCGCCACCGCATTTTAGTTTAGCGGCCAGAGAATTCTTAAATGAAACTTTTCCTGAAAGGTGGATAGGACGCGGTGGTTTTGTACAGTGGGCCCCTAGATCCCCTGACTTAAACCCAATCGATTTCTTTTTTTGGGGCTATCTGAAGACGCTTGTATACAGGACACCTGTGAATAGCGTCGATGAACTGAGAGAAAGAATTGTTGCTAATTGTGAGGTAATTAAGCAAAAGGAAGGAATATTCCATAGAGTTCGTCGGAATTTTTTAAGAAGAATTAATTTATGCATTGAAGAGGAAGGACGTCACTTTGAACCTTTGATTTGAATGTTTAATTTGTATTTGTATTGTTCTAGTAACTTATGTATTTTAACCTTATGATTTTGTTAGTAAACCATTCTTTATTTGTTGAGGACGTTATTTTTTTATTATTTATCATTAACCACCATCAGCGTAACAACAAATTTTCACAAAAATTACTATCTGTCAAAACTAATTCTCCACAAACTTGTTTCCAAGGCAACTAAGCGCTTGTTTCCAAAGCATGCTATGTTTAATGTAGAAAATAAATTAAAATGATTTCGTATTCATCACATGCAAGCAATGTTATTTTAGCGTTTTTCTCGAAAACGGTTAGATTTATCGAAACAAATAAAGTATACCTTTTTTATGTCAAAAGGTTAGGAGAACAAAAATATTCAGTCAAATTTCGCATAAAGTGTAGCACAAAAAAGTTGGAACCATTCATATCAAAATAAAGGCTCGTATGTGGCGCCCTCTACAAAATGCGAAAAAACGGTGGGCAACTTTATAATCCTCATCCCGAAAAACCCCCATATACGAAATTTCGTCAAAATATTATGAGTGTGGCAAAAGGTATTGCAAAAAAACTGCAAATAAAATTTAACTTTAACACCCTGTAACTCCGTTAATAATCAGTTTTGGAAAAAATGTTATAGAAAGAGGTAGAATTTATTTTCGGTCTAGAATTATCCTTTGAATTTTTTGCTCATCATTTCCGGACATCCTGTATAAAATTATAAACTTGTAATTCGAAATGTTCGCGTAATAAATATTTCTCCGAAGATCTTTACTACACCCCTGTATCATAATCAGTGAGATTTAGATTTAGGTAGAAATTGTCTACAAAATGTTCCTTTTGTCTATGTTGTCTTCACAAATTTTGTTATACTACGCTATAATTAAGGGAACAAAATTATTTCATAAACTTTTTAGTTATTTTCGAGTCTTTATCTCAGTAAGAAATGGTCGTGTCGAGATAAAAAATAATCATTTTGAAGCTTCATGTTTCGAGAAAATTTTTTAATTTTTTTCTGAACTCCACGGATTCAGAAAAAAATTTTCGAACTCAATCAATGTAGGGGTAGGCGGGTTAACCCGCTTGTGGTGCAGAATTTAATTATTTCAAGAAAAATAAGTTACTAAACTCGCTGTTCTCATGGTTACGTGAGTTAGCCTGTTTGTGGTTTGGTTGGGATGGTTTCTAGGGGTTAGGTGGGTTTATCTCGGAACCCGTGGAGTATTGGACTTTGCGCCCATGAATACATTTGTTTAGGACGCCGAGATACGTAACATATAAAAAATATAGCCAATTTAATCGGGAGCAATTTCCCATAAGGTTTGTGCGGGTTCCTTTGTGTAAAATTTGACCTTTCCATATTTTTTTGGAAACTTTGCGAGGCCGTGTCCCTTAAGGGGATGAATACTTTACTAAGGTCATTTTTTTGCTATAGGTTTTTTAAACTTACTAATATAGTCTCGATGTTTTCCGATTCTACCGTTTAAAGGTCTCGAAGATTTGCCAGTTTAATTTTGTATTTCATTTTCCTGTTGAGTTTTTCATAAATTGTCCATACTATATATATGTTTTGAGTTTAAAAGGTTCACCTCTGCTTGAATAAAAAAATAAGAACGAAATTCGAAATTTTCAGTTTTTCATTGTTAGCGAAAAACATGACTCAAACTCATCAGCAAGTTACTCACCAGAAAATTCTGCATCTTTATTCTAATTTGATCGACTTTGTACCTCTTAAGATAACCGAGACTCCAATGGTGCGGTTCAAAAACGGGCACCGTGTATACTGATTACGGCTGTCAAATAATTTTGATATTACACCATCTACGAGCAATGTTATTAACATCTCAGTGAACATGGCGGCGGTCTTTGTATAACCTCCTTCAAAGGTGCCGACAGTGAGTTCCCTCTCTGATAGTTAAGCTTACTGGGTCTGAAATAATTGTTGAAAAAATGGAGAAAAAATTTTTACATCCATTCTTTAAAATAAGTAGGTACATTCCAACCTGTGTTAAAAAAATATTTGCAAATCATTTTATACATATATTAAAAAAAAATTCTAATTTTCAGTCCAAAGCGCAATACTGTAAAAGATATCCTGGGCCAAGAATATTGACTGCTACATCGTCTCATATGTGGCCTATGTGAATAGCTTAATAAACGATCTCAATATGGAGGTTACACATCGATGCCATATAGCTTCACCATATACAAAATCAAAATAGCTATTGCCCCAGACCGCTACTGGAATAGACCAGCAGTTTTAAATTTCCAAATTGTCGATAGAGTACACCACCAGCAGAATTTTAGGAAGAATCAAATACAGCAGCCCGCATTCCTACGCGTATCCTAGCAACATATAACAACACTTTGGCAGTGCTGCCATGCGTACTTACGGATTTATTTTGTACACTTTTTTATTAATGTTTTTTGCGTTGCTGTATTTACTTAAATGTATGATGTAGGTATTGATAAAAATATTTTAAAGAATCAACGAATATGCATGTAGTTTCATATGATAATCTGCAGCGGTGTCACAGTTAGATTATTTAATCATAATTTCGTTAATTAGTTACTATTTTCATCTTTTGGTATTGAATTACTGCAGAAAATATATTTCCAAATAAACAAAATTCGTAATGATATTTTAAACAGCTTGTAATATAATTTTTTTAATATACAAGGTGGGTAATTAGTACGTCGCGGAATGTAGGTACAGGTTTTTTTTTGTATTTTGACATCCATTTATAGGTTTAATAATTAAAGATAGAAAAAAACTTTAAATAAAAATGTACGACTTTTCCTTTATTTCTTTTGACATCAAAATTTGCTGGCCTAAAATATACGTTTAAAGTAAAAAAATCATTAAAAAAATTAAAATTCACCCTTATTGAAATAACAAACAACGATTTTTATAACTAACCTTTACAACAACATAAGGAGAATACCTAAAAATGAAATAATATTAAAATAGCTACAATTTTTACAAATTTTCAACATGTACTTGCATGTTGAAAATTTGTGATGATACAGTTGAAAATATGCTTTAATTAATTATTTATTTATTGCTTTAAAAATAAATTCAGAATTATCAAACATTTCGTTTTGTATTTTTTCTTTCAACACTTGTAAATTTTGAGGTCTTTAATAATATATTTTGTCGAAGGTCCCCACAAAAATATGTGTAAAGAACTGAGACCGGGGCTGTTTTCTGGGCACCTAAGGTTTCTAATAATATTTTTACAGTGTTCGTTGACGGGATTCTTCCTCCAAATTAAATTTGCCGATATTCCTGAAGAACTTTTGCACATTATTGTTATTTGAATAATACATCAGAATAACCCGTTTTAATTTTTTTTAAATTTTTTGAATTAAAATGGGTTATTCTGATAATGATAAATCCCATGTATTTTTAAAGGAAGTTTCGTTTCTGTCGTTTTTGTCTGATTGTGTGCGATATAGATAGAGATATAGTGTGTGATAGAGATAGAGTGACTTTGTTCTCACAGAAGGCTTTTCTCTCTCTGTCTCTCTCTCTCTGTAATAAATAATTTTATAGCTACTTACTGGTAATTTTTTTTTTTTTTTTAGTTAGTATAGTATTATACTTTTTTGTCTCTTTCACAGGGCGGCTCGTCAGGTGACGCAAGTAACGCACCGCTTCACTTACATTTTCGTTTGGCTGTGCAATTTAAAATTATTTTTAATTTTATATAAATTTTATAATTTAGGTATAATTCTATATTGAAAATGTATTATGTTTGTTTGTTTAACATGCAGAAATAAATAGAATAGTTGCGCGGTGATGCCTTCTAAAAAAAATTGCATTCGTTGAGCGGAACATCAACCTCGGACCATACAACGTATAGTATACGCAAGTGACGCAGATTGAAATCGGTCTGTATTCTGCACAGAACATCCCTAACTAAGAACGAAATCCTTACTCTTGTTCAATAAGGGTCAGGCTCTGTGGCGCCATCTCTTGTTTCGGGCTATGTACTAAGTGGAGCCCGCGAAATTTAAACTTTACTTTATTGAAATTTATTATTGTAGTTAACATATTAAATGTTAATTTAACATGCTAATTACTGGCACATTAAATTAACATTACTATTTAATATGCGAGCAATTATCATGTTGAATTAGCATTTAATATGTTAAATTCTACTGAAGTCTAGTTATTTGTAACGAGGACATCGAATCAAATTTAAAAAATTAGGTTACATGAAAAAAGGCCATAAAATAAAAATCACATCATAATAAGTAAGTATTAATTTATTTCAAAAGGTCAATATTATCAAAAGTGTGAGACATATACAGGGTCGGAAAGTCCCCATGGTTCATCGGCCGTTACGTGAGAGCGATAAAGAGTCATAGAAATCCGTGCGATAGAGAAAGATGGCTATAATGAAGGCGTCTAAT
The DNA here is from genome assembly GCF_000390285.2 of Anoplophora glabripennis. Lineage (NCBI taxonomy): Eukaryota > Metazoa > Arthropoda > Insecta > Coleoptera > Cerambycidae > Anoplophora > Anoplophora glabripennis. The sequence goes on from NW_019416664.1 coordinate 53,098, forward strand.
AGTCACCGCCCATTTCGCCCTTCCACAAATAAGATCCACTTCTTATTTGTGGAAGGGCGAAATGGGCGGTGACTATTAGACGCCTTCATTATAGCCATCTTTCTCTATCGCACGGATTTCTATGACTTACTTTGTCGCTCTCACGTAACGGCCGATGAACCATGGGGACTTTCCGACCCTGTATATATGTACATAAGAAATATACAAAAACAAATAATAAACCTGAAAATAATAATGTTTACGAAACTACGCTTAGAAAATACAATTGTTTGTTAACATACTACATACACTATTACTATTACATATTACTATTACTTACATACATACTTATTAATTATTTTTTTATATGAATGTGTTTAGAAATATTGGTAAATAACAGTGAACTGAAAAGTGATACGAAAATGACATAATGACGAAAAATTCGACAGGACAAGTAGATATCTACTTACCACAAAACAGAAACTATTTGCTGGTGGCGCATCCTGACGTCTCGGGCTGTGAAGTTCTACGTGTTACGGCAATAACGCAGGAGGTTTTTAGGCCCTGGTATTCTGCTTCTCTTCGTAGCGTTTTTTACAGCGGTTGTCATGGCAGCAACGCGACCAATACGTGATTAAACTACGGCGTGGGGGAACGAGTGACGCAGAAATTGAAGCAGCATCGCCCATGGCCTGCCGGCCGGCCGGCCTGCCTTTTAACAGTTTATACGATACGCATCGCCCAGTGCACGGTTATAACGGTTCTTTGTTAATATTCGTTTTGTATAATAATTGTAGAAATGTTTTCTATGTATGATCCAGTATGTATTTTATTGGAAACGCCATTTTCCAGATGGAAAATTGAGGACAAAAATGATTTTTTAAATTGCGAGAGACCTGTGCCTTATTCTCTCGATATGGAAAAAAGGGAAAGTCAAAAGACAACGTGTACGTTCGAAAGTTTCGGAATGTATGGTATTCGGAGTATAAGTTTTTGTGTGGAAGTGTTCATTTAAAAAAACTTTTCTGTATGCCGTGTTTAATTGTGGGTGTAAAGTCGAGCCTGTCGAATAAGAAGGTATTTAACAATTTTGGGAACGTCACGCGAGGTTGTCGTAACCACAAATTTCTTTGGAACATACATGTACGGTGTGTGTTAATGTTCGCTGAAGTCCACAAGCCGAACTAATATTTCTATTTTCTATAAAATCTAAATGAAAATCCTTCTCACGAACGTCAATTTTTCGGTAATATTGCAAATGCAAAAAATTTTCCAGATTTATTTAAAGCCGGTTGACCTTGAAAATTTGAAAATTTTCGCCTGCGGCGCTTTTTTATTTCTTTTTAATCAATCAATGAATATGCTTCACCTATTCTCAATGTTATGCGCCGTCACTGCTCCTTCACATGACGCGATACGATTTTTAGGCCCTTATATCGACGAAAATTTGCATTGGAAGCATCACTGTGATAAGTTAATTAGTGGCTTAACTAAATAAATTTTCTTTATAAATTTACGCACGGTAATACAAAATCAACTCTTAAATTCTTAAATATATATTTTGCAAAAGTTGATTCAATTTTAAGGTACGGAACGGTTTCTGGGCTGGTTCGGTCTATTCCCGGAATATCTTCTACGGAATCATGTAGACCTTTATTTAGGAAATATGGAAGTTTGACGTTAATATTGAATATTTATGAATATTTAGGTATGTATTTATCAATGTGCGTTCATTTGTATTAAATGAAGATATCCGCAGTTATAATACACGTCATAAATATGGCTTTTATATTTCATCAATAAATTTTAATGTAACCAAAAAAATCTTCAAATTACATCGGGCTACAAATATTTAATCGTCTCCCAGTCCCAGATCGAATTATTTGCCGTAAATGTTATTTTATTCTATTCGAATGTATATACTTTCGTCAAATTATGTGAAATATTTGCTGTAATCTATAATTTTTCTTAGAATTTATATTATTTGTAAATATATATAATTTAATTCAAATCTTTTATAGTTTTGAAATTTATTATGTCGGACTTTAGCTACAATATCACTTACAGTTCATCATAAACTGCAAACATATTTGTTTTAAAACAGAACAACAGAAGACCACAGATTCGCGGACTCAAAATAGGCAGATTTAGGCTAATTCACCTATATCCGAATCCGAAATCGCTTCGTTTGGCCGCTAGAAGGCCTCAAAGTTGGTGAAAATTTGTTGAATTTTGTAAATAACTCGAATAAGTGTTAAACCATTTTGATTATTTTTGGGGTGTGAACTTTTGCTTTCGATGTACACATTTTGGTTTTATACAGTGTTTTTTAAAACTTACAACTCCTACAAAATTGATGTGTGGTGATAATATCCGTTCATAACCATTTCCTCTTTCGGGCAATAATGACAACTATTTTTTATCTAATAGGTGATACCATTTGGAAGTTTTTGGGCCTCTTGTAGAATTTTGATTAAAATAGCAGTTTAGGTACAAAAAAATATTTTTTAAATGTCTACATTATCTTGCCACCCATATTACAGTATTTAACAAAGTGCTAGTAGTAGGCCCTGATTTTGTAGGTTGACTGCAATTTCAGTTTGATTTTTAAGTTATTGTATAGTTTTTCCGAAGTCAATTGAAGAACCTATAATTTCAAGGTATGTACCAGGCTCGGTCGCTAAGCAGCAACTCGGCATTGAAATATTTAAAAAACTTGTTCCCATATTTTTTAGCCATACCCATATATAGGTCTGGTCGAACTAAACGTGCAGGTGGTAGAAATGTATACGACCAGTTGAAGAATACGAGCGCGGCCAAAGGAAAACGAGCACAGTTGTATTGGGCTTCTGGGCAATAAATCACAGCAGACGACAAGTGGTTCGCAAATTGCCCAGCAGTGCAGTGCGTCAGTGCGGAATTTGGTGTGAATCAGGCAATTTTAATTTATTATAGACACCTTCTATCAATCATTCATATTACAATTGCGAAAGGGAGAAATAAGGGATATTTTGTTTACTAATATTATCACAACATGGCATTTTGGAAACCTTTTGAAACGGAAAAAACAAAATTTACCACCAATATAATAAAATTGTTTGAGGATATAAGTAATTAAAATATGTTATTGGCCAAATGAACATATAATAGAAATTTTCTACACATTATATACAAATTATTATAATTTTTTACCTTTAGCAGAAAATTTTTTTAGGGACGCCTATGAACCTCATTAAATTTTATTACCAGACGTTTTTTTTGCATATTCAACTGACTTCGGAAGGACTATACCTGCCAATTCTTAATGAGTATTATTTACCACTAAAGTGAATAAACGTTGATTCATGTCATGAATAAAATTTAAAAGTTAAAACGTTAAAATTACTTAAAATCCGTTTTACCTTTTAAATTTTATTCATGACATGGATCAACTTTTCTTCACTTTATCTTGTATAGAATATAATCTCAACTTTTAGTATAATTTTTTGTGAGATAATATTGGAACCGTTATAGTTACTCCTGGACACATGAATGTGCCGGAGTTGAAAATTTCATAGTTATAGACTGGATTGAAGGGTTCATTTTTAAAAAATAAGCTATAGCATAGGACATATGAGAATTCCGATTTTGTGGAACGGAACTGTCACTCCAAACTATTAAACTTTTTAAAGCTTTGTTGTCTGCGAAAACAGCTTCCAAAATTTTAACTAAAGCACTAGCTAAGTCATTGCCAGCACGACCCATTACCATTTGATCCCACTCAGTACAGTAGACTTGTTTTGTACTTAACAATATTGCCGTTAAATTATATACATTAAGAACATTTTGCAATAGTACTTAGAATGCTAAATTCAAAGAACATAAGCTGAATCCGCGTATGAGAGAGGCGCGCGCGCGGCTCATAGCCCTTTATTAACAATTAAAAAACAAGGCTTTTAAAATAATGAGAATCCCAAAAACTCTTCAGCATCTTGTAGGGGGATGTCTAAACTTTAATTTAGGTACCTGGCACCATCAAAAATTACAATTTTTAACCCCGAAATCGGCCGTTGAAAATGGTCATTTTCGCATTTTTAGCATCTTAAGTTGTTTATAACTTTAAAACTATAAATTTTAGAGGCATAGCGCATAGGAACTTTTTTGTTTATAATGTACAAAAAAACCTAAAAAGATTTTTTCCGGAGTAAAAAAACCTATACGATTTGTTTAAAAAAAGTTTGTTTAAACAAATGGGCACCAGATTCCCGGCCGGCATCATCTCGATTCATGTTAAGGAACATCTCACGAATCTGAATATGCAAAAAAATCGAGTCGGAAAATTTCTCCCACGAATGCGAGGTTTTCGCCTTGTCTAACTGGAGTTTGACTGATACCTAAAGTTCCTAGATAAAATACTTTGCACACCTGGATTTGATTACTTCCAATTTGAAAATGATACGCAAATGAATGCTTTCTTCTACTGTTTGCATCGGTTTTGTTTTTTCTGTGACGCTCAATGTTAAATTTTTTCGTTGTAGGTAATATAAAAAGTCTTTTGCCATGTTCCTTTAAGGGGGCGATTTAGTATGTATATTTTTACCATGTAACAGAGCTTCAGATGAGGACACAAATCATCGAAGAAACTAACATAATTGAATATTATTATATATCAATGTATTCGCAATGGTTCCCGCTAGTGAGTGAAATAAATTTCAATGCTCATGAGAACAGAAGAATAATTTAAATAAATGCCAAAGTACCTCAATTTTAACCATACTGTTAGTCTGCCAATATATTGGATTTACGACGGAACTAGGTCAGGCACAATAACCAAACTACTTCACTCACTAGAACGGACACTTAGGATCATTTGTATTTAATTTTCAGATTAATATTTATTAACAATTCTATAATTTGTGTCCTCAAGTAAGATGACAACATTTTACACACGACTCCATGTTTATTCTATACTTAAACCAGAATTTTAGTGATTTCTATCTCAAACAAGAATTTGTAGGTATAATTAGTTTGTATACTTTGTCACAGGTGTCGCTACCCTTGAAAATGAAAGCGAAAACACAGAGTTGGTTTATTGTAAATTGTATTGGCCGAGAAATAGTGAAATTTCTGGCGTTTTTAGGTACTGAAATCTTTAAAAGTAAAACGTGTAGAACAAAAGTAGGGGTAAGCACAAAAATAAAATCCTTGATGTTTTGTTTATTCATGGTTACCGTTTAAATTTACCCAAATAAAATAATAACTAAAAAAAAGCGTTTGCAAAACATGCGTTTGCTATTATCCTAACCCCACATTTTAACAATTATTTTCACGTACTTATAAAAAGTAAACAATTTTATATGTAGGACTAAGCAAGTAAATGTTATAAGAATATTTACATGTGGAATTATATATAAAAAAGATAGTATTTTCGTAGATTTCAGTACCTAAAACCTTA
>NW_019416664.1:60882-178841 GCF_000390285.2 Anoplophora glabripennis
CCATTTGCCGCGGAAAGTTCATACGTTGATTTCGATCGCGACGATTTCACTAGCGCACGCGGATATACACAAAGATCAGCACCCGTATCGATGAGAAACTGGACCTTGGAGTACGTATCCGTAACGTACAAACGGCGCGGAATCGGGCACGGGTCGCTGTTCGCCATCACCGACTGCCCGTCTCGTTTCCCGGACGATACGTGCACGGATCGCGGCACACGCGAGCGCGGTCACCAAAACGTTGGTGATACCAGCACTGACCACTGTCACTGTCACGGCTTCGCGATCGGTCTTGCGAACGCGATCTGGATGTTCTCGTCGTCGGTCGCCGCGGTTCACTCGCGAATAGCTTCGCCATTGCCTGCGACATCTCCACTAACTGCTGCTCGATGCGTTTTAGTCTGTCGTCTTCTGGACTGGATTTGGCCACCTCCTGGAGTGCTGTGCCGGGCATTACTGTCTCCATAACAGCGTCGGCCAGCTCCGCGACATCGTCCAACGCGGCATTCTTCTGTGTCGCGAGAATTGCCTGGACACTAGACGGCAGGCGCCCTATCCACAGCGTGCGAAGGAGCGAATCGGAAACGGTAGATCCTGCCAAAGCCTTTAATCTTCGCAAAAACTGGGACGGTTTCGAGTCCCCGATTTCTTCGCGCTCTAGGAGTCGCCTCGTTTTTTGTTCCTGAGACGTACTCAGTCGTCTTATTAAAGCTGCCCTAAGTGCGGAATAAGGCTTTTCTCGGGGTGGATTCATTAACAGGTCGCGCACTTCACTCATCACGTTCCTATCTAGAGCAGTAACGAGGTAATCAAACTTTGCCTCTTCATTTGTCACACGCGCTATTCGAAAACTTCTGTCCACTACCTGAACCCACATCTCTACATCGTCCGAAATAAATGGTGGAAGTTTCACTGCCACATGGTTCACTTCCGTCGCGGTATAATTTTCGACTTGGTTTTCTTCGTTGAGGCTCATGTTGCTTGCTGCGTTGCGCGAACTAAAACCACTCTAATTTGCACAAAATCGCGTACTTTTACTGAAAAGATCACGTCGGAGTCACCACTTGAGGGTTGCTTTCGCTGTACAGCAAGAAATAAAACGCTTTCTCAACGGTAATAATAAACTGTTTTATTGAAAACTAAATTGTGGAAAAAGACGTGTTGACGGTTTGAGGGTTAGCTGGAGAGTCTGGTTGGAGAGTGCCTTGTGGTTGAAGTCGGTCGTTCATGGGTACGCGTCTCGTGACCGGCGCCAGCAGCCCTTCTTGGAACGCTGGTTCGTCCGGCGGCGTCCTGCGGCGCTTTTGACGTTGTGCTTTCAAATATGGGTCACTTGCAAACATGTGTACCCACACTAACCTAACTTTTTTATTTTCTATGATATATCTTCTAAATCTTCTTACAACTTACTTAAAACGTTAAAAGATATATCTTTACGTTCTATCACAGCTTCTGTACATCAGTTTTTAAAAAATATATCTGTGTTATCAATATTATAAACGCCACAGTTGAATTTAACAAAGGTGTTAATAAAATTGCATGGGATATTTAAAAATAAGTTTAAGTGTACGTAGTGCAAAGTAGCCTCATAGCTACGCGGCACATTATAGTGACCAATAGCACCAAGGCTGATTTTCATCCATATGTAAGGTCTTTTATGGTACATAAGCGAAACGACCTTCAGCTGCCGCTCTTCGGGAGCTAGGAGTAATAAGGTCACCCCCGCGTTGAAAAATAATGTCAAAAAAAGCTGAAATTGTATACTTTGTTTATGGCAATAAATGATAAAAAATCAGGTTCAGCTGAAAAAATGACTGTGGAAAAAGCTTCAGCTGCGCGTGTAAACAGGTATGAAAATCATATTAAAAAAATTTTTAGTAGGTACCATATGTGAAATCGATTTTAATGTAGTATAGAAGGTGTATGTTATAAAAACAAGCTTCAGGTGAGCAGGCGTCGGCGGAATAGCCTTCAGTTGAGGTCTTTAACTTTTATTCTGGCAGGTAGCGGGCCGCTCGGCGGGTCGTACGTTTTCGAGAGTTTCACGGTCAGCTGAAGAGTTTCCCCCTCACATAAGTCAGCTGACTGTTATTTGCGTTAATATTATGCACATACCTATGATTTTATAAAATAAAAGCTTTGGTAGAATAAAAAAGTGAAAGTTTTTTGCAAAAATGAAATTGTACAAATATGTTCATTCAATTTTTTTTTAATATGATTTTCATACCTGTTTATACGCGCAGCTGAAGCGTTTCCACCGGCATTTTTTTCAGCTGAATGTGCTTTTTTATCATGTATTGTTATAAACAAAGTATACAAACAATTTCAGCTTTGGTACTATTAATTTTATTTGATATTATTTTTCAACGCGGGGTGGCATTATTACTCCCACCTCCACCTGAAGATTGACAGCTGAAGGTCGTTTGGTTTCTGTACCATACCATAAGACCTCCCATGTGTGTAAAAACCAGCCTTGGTAAAATAACCACCCTCAAAATACCACGTGCTCTCGGACTATCAAATCCATGTGCGATCCGCTGTTGAACGACCAAGGCAACGATTTTGTCTCCGCGATTTTCAAAAAGTGGTCGCTGGATGAGACCGCAGTCAGCTTAGTCACTGCGACTATAACCGATATCGAAATATCTCTCAGGGGTGGGGAAACTGATATGACATGTTAATAGGGTGAAAAAACAAATAGCCAACATTAATTCGGCAAAATAAGAGTAATTGAATACGTCATTTCAGTCTTTTATTTTAGTTTTCAGTTTATTTTAGTTTAGAAGGTGTTTGTTATACTGTAGGTAATTTCGCGAAATTTTGCTGAAAGTATGTTTTTACTGGACTCGAAATAGAATTTGTATACGTAGTATGTGTTGTATTTTATTTTATAGTATAATTTAAATTAGTATTTATAAAGCGTCTTCATGTATTTTGTGAGTGTATAATAACCTTATAAAGTTATTTATTTCAGTGTTAACACTACATACCCGGCGTTTAAGCGTTGGTTCTCTTTTATTATTGCATATACGATCGGTAAAGTACCATCCTCCAGGACCAACGAGTTGGAATGTGACGTAGCATTACATTACGGCAGAATTGTAACTCAGAACAAAATATGCACAGCCGCGCGGTTAAATCGTTTGTTGTGTTAACGGGTTTAGTTGTGTTAATAATTAGAGAGTGCAATCCCGGTATACCGGAATCTCGTTATACCGGAATCCCGCACAAGATTTTAATAGCGATAAATCGGGATTGTATGAGCGGGATCCGCGGAATTACCGGGATTACCCCCACTACTCGCTGCTCGCTGCTGCTTCTGTGCAACTGCAGACGAACCGATCCCCCGTTCTATCCATACTCTTACAGTGCACGTGCTGATTTTTTACTTTATTAACCATTGTTGTCTGTTGGAGTAGTTAAATTTGATTGCTTTGTGTTTTAAATAATATTTTAACATTTAGGTGTTTTTCTACTTTATGTATGTAAAAACACTTTGTTACCAATATTACCATGGCATGTGTAGTGTACAAAGAATTTGAAAGTTCAAGTTCTGTCTGGGAATATTTCCTTAAATCAGAAGATTCACAGTCGGCAAAGTGCACAATATGTAAATCTATTTTAAAAATTACAGGGCAATCAACAAAAGGTTTGCATGTTCACTTGAGAACTAAGCATTCCCATATGAATTTGATAACAAATATCGCTCCATAGAATAAAAATCCTACACTACCAACATCAAGTACAGAAGTCCCCTTGTCGAAAAAAACTAAAATTACACATCATTTCCAAAGAAAGGACACCGAAAATAGTTCAGAAAAAAAAGTAGCTCGTATGGTTTCCAGGGATGGACTGCCATTTAGGGTATTTTGTATATCGTCAGATTTAAGAGATCTTTTTCAATCCGCTGGACATAAACTTCCGACTTCTGCCAATTCTATTAGACTTATGGTCATGAATTATGGGATGACCATAAAAATGAAGATATCTCGTGAGTTGTCAGAACTGAAAGACGAAAATCACAAGTTTACTTTGACATTCGACGAATGGACCTCATCACGTAACCGACGCTATTTAAATATCAATATTCATACATTTGCGAAAGGTACTTAAATGTTCTGGAATTTAGGATTGGACCGTATTTTTAGTAGTATGCTATCGGAGATTTGTGTAAATATTCTGAAAGAAAAACTAAGTGAGTATGATTTGAATCTAAATGCCGACATTGTTGCTATTACTACAGATGGTGCTAGTGTAAAAATTGGCAAGCTTATCGAACCGTCTCATCAACTTTGTTATGCCCATGGTCTGCAACTCGGAATCATAGATGTCATTTATAATAAACAAATCACTTTTCAAACTAATGAAGGAAATGGAAATGCAGACATAGATCCAGAAGATTACTGTATCGAAGAGGAAGACGAGTTAAGGACATTTAACAATGATGATTGTTTTGTAGTAAGTACGATTTCATCTGAAGAAGTTGAATTACTACCTCAGTTTGTTGATTTAATTAAGAAAGTTCCCAAAGTTGTCTGTCTCTTCAAGAGACCTCCAACAAATGAATGACATGTTGCAAATTTATATGAAAAAAGGAGTTTGGAAAAGATATACAACTTGCCTTAGATTGTAAAACTCGATGCAACGATAGAAACATTTAATAAAGTTAAATTATGCATTTGTAAGGGACTAATTGACCTTAATCTAGGAACTGATACTGAATACTGCTTCACAGAACAAGAATTCTCAGCGTTGAAAAATTTAGAACTAATTTTGCAACCAATAAAGCTTGCCGTAGAAGTGCTATGCCGCCAAGAGTCGACATTGTTAACAGCTGAGACAAACGATAAAATTCATGTTAAGAAAACTGGAAGAACTTAATTTACCTTTGGCTGCAGAAATGGCTGAATCTTTGAGGCAGAAAATTTTACAGCGACGAACTTTAACCCCAACCTTGATATACATACAAAACACTTCGAAATACATGGATTTAATTTCGTTGAATGATGATACTTTTGGCATGCCAGCAAAGTCTGTTATTAGAAGTGAAATAAAAAAAATATATTGAAAGGTTGTACTGCAAAAAAAGTATGATGAAATTCCTCCCACAAATTTATTTACACCTACTGAACAACAGGATCGCGAGGATGATATACCTCTTTCTCAAATAGCAACGCAAATTGAACATGAAAATCCTTCTACAACACTTTCAACACAAGAAGAATTGGAGCGCACTTTAGTCAGTGAAAATATATGTATTACAAACACTCCGACATCTGATGTTAATTCATTAGATTCACTTATCAGAAAGGAGATGGCCCTGTTGGAATCAGGAGGATCTAAAGGAAAATACCTTGACTTGGCATATAACTGTTTAAAGTCTGTAACAGTTGTAACACCTACTAGTGTTGAGGCGGAGAGAGCATTTTCGGCAGCGGGTTTTCTAGCCAGTGACATTAGAAGTAACTTAGCTGATCATACCTTAAGTACATTGTGAAATATTTCCAACAAATGGAATAATGTATTATTTCTTTAATAAAAACATAATTAATAATTAAAAAGACTATATTGCATATCAGACAAGCGGAGTCCCGCAAATACCGGGATCCCGCGGGAGTGTAACTATTAATCTCGTTAATACCGGGATTATGACTAAAATAAGCAAAAGGAAACAAAAACAAGTAATGTTGGGACACCCCTTATATTTTTAGAATTAAGGGATTTTCTTTATTTTTTGTTGAAACTGTAGTGTTAAAGGCAAAAAAGTAAGGTCATATTTTTAACTTTGTTTGGTGCAATGGTTCTTGAAATAAATACAATCTTTTGACATGCGCACAGTGGGAAATGTGGGAAAAAATTCTACGCACTCGGCTATTTTAACCGTACAATGGTGATTTTTTATTCTTCAAATATGCTTAATTTTAAGATCCTGGTGCGATAATTTGATATATGTATGTATCTATATAGGAATATTTTAAATCGAGTGAGAACCCATCAGCCTCAACACCAAAGATAATAATTCGGTATTTAAAAATAAAAAATGTTGTATTTGAGGTTGATTTAACAACGAAAATAATCATATAGCTTCACAATACCTTTCAACCTTAAACCTGACCCCAAAAACATAACCTCAAAGTAATACACTGACTCTTTTCTTAATCTATGGGTATAATTACTGGAAAACTATATTTTTGAGCTTATACAGGGCGTAAAAAAATTTGACTGCCATTACTTCCTGCATGAGATAGTGTATAGTGTTTACGAAGATAGTTGAAACCGTAAAAAAACTAAGAGTCGGCATCTTTTTATTGTGCAAGTCGGCATCTCATTGTTGTGACCGGGCACAATAAAGAGATGCCAACTTTTTTATACGGTTTCAACAAAAAAGTTGTATATTATAGGGGCGTAAGATTAACATATTTCGAAATACAGCGTGTATTAATACTGGGGAATTTCGTCACAACGTGACAATAACGCTTAACCTGCTAGGCAGACTTGTCCTACCGAAAAAATGTAAACGGCTATTATTGTGAAACATTTAGTAAATTTCAAGACAATTGTTTTCCAGTTTTTAAATAAATAATAATAAAATGTATCGATTTTCAGTACGAATATAGTGTTGTGCTTAAATTTTAGCTCGAATATTAGTAATTATGAATCTCTTAAAACAGGAATTTAACTTTCATCAAATTACGTATTTGAAAAAAATGTAATTAAAGTACCCAAAGATTCACGATTTCCACATAATCATACGTATTAAAAATAATTTAGATACTTACCAAAAATCAAAATCTAGTAATTTTTAAACGCACACGTACAAAACAAACTGCAACAAATGCTCAAAATGTTCACCACAATTTTCGATGCACACACGACACCTTCGAATCCAATTTTGGCGTACTCGTTGGAAAACACCTCAAGAAAAGGAAATAGTGGTACGCAAAAAACACTCCGACACGGTCGAATCCAGATACCAACTGAATTGTGTATTGGTGGACAGCTTAGTACCTCGTGTACGCCACGCCGTGGTCACATTGCTCGATATGAATTTTATTGAATTTTAAATTTATTACAACGCTAATTCTTTTTTAGGATTAAGCTTAAAGAAGTTCAAAAAATTGATAAACATTGTATTCTATGGTATTCTATGCACGCATTTATGTCAATATTCCTTATTAATCGAACATTTGTACATCAAGTTGAAGGTTTTGATAATTTTTTTCACGGAAATGGTTGTGTTTAGGATCCATGTCATAAGATTTTTTGTTTAATTTAATGTATTTTATCGTCTTCTAACACCCTGTATTTTCTAACTCTAAAGCCATAAACCTACATCCTTAAACACCTAACCTCGAACCCTTCAAAACCTACCCCCAGACCCTTAAAACCCAACTTCAAATTCGAAAAACTTGAGCTAGAAGTTCATAGAATGTATATTATGTTCCATACTAAAGAATAGAAATCCTTGAAAACTATTTCCTGGAACTTATATTTTTTATTTTTGAGGCCCCTAACCTCTATTCTTAAATACCTAACCAGCAACCTCAAATCCAAGAAATCTGAGCTAAAAAGTCAAACGAAGGATATTTTCCGAGCCAAAGAATGTAACTCCTTGCAAATTCTGGAACTAATATTTTGTATTTCTAAAGTCTCAAACCTATGCTATGTTCATAAAAACCTAACCTCAAACCCTTGAAACTTATTCTCAAATCCACAAGAAATAAGTGGATATTTATATAGATAGCTAAAATTTCAATCAATAAATTATAAAAATATCAACAACTTCAGCGAAAAACTCAAACTCAAAATCTGTATTAATTACCGAAATTGGACTTCATTTTATCTTCATTTAAATAAGACAACCGCGTCAAGGTAACAGTCTTTAAAAGGGTTGTTTTTCAGTTTTTTATTTTATTTTAATTTTTTTTCTTTTTGTTTTTTGTTGCAAAAGTTTTTATTTTATTTTTAAATGTCTAATCTTTGGTGTTGAGGCCGATAGGTTCTCACTTGATTTAAAAAATTCCTATATAGATATATCAAATTATTGCGCCAGGATCTTAAAATTAATTTGAAGAAGAATAAAAAAGAAATGACCACTGTACGGTTAAAGTAGCCGAGAACGTAGATTTTTGTCCTATATTTCCCACTGCGACCCGTTTCAAAAAAAGGGCAATATTTTATTAAGGCAACACAACTTAATATCGCCTTATTTTGACCTGAAGAACCTACCATTAAGCCCATTCCTAATAATACACTTTGTATACACAAATGTTTTCATAATTTTTTCTCTTTTCAGGGCGAGTGCATTCAGCAATTGTTGCTGCCATTAACAATGACTTACGATGTGCAACCGTGGAATGGTTCGAACAGGGCGAAACGAAAGGAAAAGAAATTGATATGGCTTCGATAGAATCTCTAAACCCTGAAATAATTATTCCAAAACCTGGTGAAAAATATAACTTACATGAGAGGAGTCTCATCAACAATCAACAGATAGGTTTCAACAAATTACAAAGGGTAGGTTTCCTTATAGCCAATTTAATTTATGTATACTAAGTAAATCATTGAAATAGAAATGCATTCTTTTATGTTTCAAAAAACACCGTTTTCTGAAAATTTCTACCAAGAAAAAATATAGTGAACACTGTTATTTTAAGTTAGTGACCTCCATGTTTTGGATATTCATGTACGGCTAGCCCCCACCCCTGCGCCCCTCTTTGAAATATCTTAAAAAGTGACGGTTATTTATTAAAAAAATAAGAACGTATTTTTGAAGGTTCTTGACTTTTGTGAACAAAATTGTACTGCTCTACAGAGTGATTATTTAAATGTTTTGAAAAATAGAATCTCATTGTTGTTTTATGAGTCCCAAAATAACCTTTTTAATTTATATTTAATATTAATATCCTGAATTTCTAATCATACTTTGCGTTATTTTTAATTTGCAACTAGGTATTTGTATTATTTATTTTAAATATACATATTATATTTTCTTAGCTATAATTTTTTACTCTATTAAAGATATTAAACTAATTTAAATAAATTTAAAAAAATTGTACCTAGAAGATTCTGTCAAATGAAGTCAAACAATGACCGCCGATACTAGAAATTTAACTTCATGTGATAGCATTTTATAGGGAAAAATTTATGAATTAGCTTAATATTGTGATGTAGTTAAGAAGTTGGAAAATATCCCATTCCCATTCACACAGACAATATAACTTATCGCTCCAGACAGCGCTTGTAATAGGACAGCAGTTTTACATTTCCGAATTACCGATAGAGTACACCACCAACAGAATTTTAGGAAGAATCAAATGCAGCGGTCGGCATTACTACGCGCATCCTAGTAACGCATAAACACCAGTTTGGCAATGTTATCACGCGTACGGTTGGATTTATTTTGTACACTTTTTTTTATAAATGCCTAATTTTTGATTTACTTAAATGTAGATATGGATAAAAATGTTTTTTGAAGAATCAACGACTTCAGATGATCGGATATTCTGCAGCTGTGTCACAATTAGGTTATTTAATCATAATTTATTTAAATAGCTAATATTTTCATTTTTTGGTATCGAAATACTGCAGAAAATATATTTCCAAATAAACAAATTCATAATGGCATTTTAAACAAATAGTAATATAATTTGTTTTGTGCGACAGAGATAGTGATTGTGTCGTCATATAGGATTTCTCTCTTTCTCTCTACCACCCCCTCCCCCTTTCCCCCTCCCCTCCCCTCTCCCCGGTCACCCCCATATCTCCTTCCCCCCTCTATCTCTCCTCCCTCTAGCTTTCCCCTCCCCTCTCAACGCTTCTCCCTCCCCCCCTCCTTTCCCCATCTCGTCTCCCTCTCTCATCCTCTCCCCTCTCTCCCCTCTTTACCTCTTTCTCTATCTCTATCTCTCTGCTGTCTGCAGGAGTCTCTGGAGCTTCCTCAGCATCGGCAATAAATAAAAAAAAAACCTATATGTATTGCCATTTGAAAAAAAGTTGATTATCTCATTTCAAACAAAAAAATAATAAATACGCTCCAATAGGCTCACTCTATAGTGAATTTAGAGCCATTTCATATAATTTTTTGTTTTTTAAAGTCAGACTATAAATGACGGAGTTATGGCTTGCGGCGTTTTTTAGGAGACAGCCTGTATGTACGTATATGCCTCGTCTGAAACCCTTGAATTCTTTATATTCTTGTGAACATATGAAAATTAAATTGAACTGAATAGTCGACATACACAATATATTTTTTTAATGATTACACCGTCTAACATAACCGTTTTGCCACGGATGTTCGCAAATTTTAGATTTTCTTCCTTTGTAATGTCTCTATGTCTCCAATTCTAACATTTAAACACCTCGAAGTTTCGCTGACATATTCGTAATGTTTATTATATTCGCTCGTTATGTGCCAAACTCGTGACATATATTCGGAAACTATTATCTGCTTTTTTAGTACGATATATTTATGATTAGTCAACATAATTTGTAAAATCAACCCCTTTACTGATTAATTTGTCCTAATGGGTTATTTATTTAATATACTCTGCCCCAGCTCTACCTGTTATTTATATCGGTAAATCGCTGATTGTGTGACTTTTTTTAATCAGGTTTTCAAATTCGTCGTCCCTCTGGAACAGGCGGCCGCCCCGGGCAATCGCCACCTACGCCTTCAAGAAAATACGTCCCTAAAGACAGATATGATAATAGATATACCGGGTGGGGCATTTATCTTGAGACAAAATGATATCTCGGTTGAACTCGATTATTTCGAAAAAAGTTTCCGACAAAAATTGTGGGGCGCCGAGGGGGCCATTCAAAGGTCCATATTACGGAAGTGGTGTTTTTAGACCGGAAGTTGTTTTTTGTTTACCACGGATTTCGATTGGAAAACGAAAAAAAAACTTTTTCTTATTATTTGTTCGATTTAACCCATATTTTGACCATAAAAAACAAAAAATACCAAGAATCTTGAGACAACGGAGTACCTTGTTGGGATTTCTTTTTTTGAAAAAATGTTTCATACAAAAGGGTGAAAAGGGGGCTATTTTGACATGACATTGAAAATGACCTTCAAGGTCGTTTGAAGATCAAATTCAAAATTTCTTCAGCAAATCATAAAAATCTTCAGACCGAAAACAAGCACCCCAAAAGGAATAAAAAAAACTACTACGTCCATGTCGTTATTCATGGGTAGTGCTAAAAGTAGTTAATAATTATACAGTTTTTCGGCCTTAAAATGACCTTGATATCTGATCTTGTTTTTGAGGTTATGTTCATATCTTTTTGTAAAACTTTCCACTCTTATAATTTTCGAGGTCAAAAAAGAGGGCCCCATTTAAAATTTTGAATTTGATATTCAAACAACCCAATTTCAAGGTCATGTCAAAATTGCTCCCTTTTCTACTCTACAACTTTTGTATGAAACATTAAACAAGAGTGATCCCAACAAGGTACTCCGTTGTCTCAAGATTCTTGTATTTATTTTGTCTCCAGATAAATGCCCACCCGGTATATATACATGGTGTTTACTATAAGAGGGCCACACCTATGTATCTCGCTTAATACACGATACACGTCAAAAATCTTTATATGTTTTTTGTCGCAATTTTTGAGGCCTTGATGCTTGTAAAAACAAATTTGAGATCCATGGCCAACTTTATGAGAAATCATAAAAAACCGGAAAAGTACCGAAAGTTTAGGGCCGTCTAACTTTTTTATTTTAAGAGATAGAGAAAACTTATTTTATTAAAATTTCATGGCAAAAATTGATATCTTTCACCTGGTGTAAACAAATTTTTGAAGTATCGGATATAATTTGCTGCGCCCTCTACGCGGACAAAAAAAAATTGTCATCGAAGCAGGCTGTGGATACAAAAAATTGCTTGTTTTTTCCTCTTTCATGCGATGTACTACATGTTGCCTTTATCTTTTATATTTATTACATTTTTATAATTTTGGTATTAAAAATGTAGATTAATGTATAGAAATTGTTTTAAACAGGTCAACTACAAAAACTTTTATGAATATAATGTACTTTTTTAAAGCTAAGAATCTGCAATATCTGGCACCCATCAGTTTACCATCACAGAAGTAAGGTCCTATGATTTTGGTATCAAGAATTCTAACCCAAACGGTTACTGAAAACCTTTGTTGAAATGCTGTTTCTCCGTGCCAATGTAAATTACCATTAGTCCATTTGACTAGCTGATCCTGTTAAAGAATCCATTGTTACAAAAATTAGGCACATCTGACCAGAAAATTCTTCGCATATAAAAGGATTTTCCCTCTCTCTTGTCACCACCTAATCTCACCCTAATCTCTTTGGTTTATCTTCCTCCCTCAAGTTCAAGAGATATACTTTTTTCACCTTATAAAATTTGAAACCATTTTTTCTTCTTCTTGCACTATCCTTCTCTAAATTGTAGTTCACTTCAATCTCTTACTGTTTCGCTCATTTTTCTATTTACATCATTTAAAATTCTGTTAAAAACAGCTGATTTTATTAGCGAAGGTTTTCTACATTCTGCAAGTGCTTGAATAGAATTGAAATTGCATTAATGATGACATTACTGGGATAACACATTTGTTTTCATAGCGTGCTACATTAAGCGTAAGCTACTTTGTCTGTGCAAGAACAATGGTGAAGGCTCAGTTTTCTCTAAAGTAAAAAACCAATATTATAATGTGTGTATTTTGCTTAAAAGAAGTGCATTATATTTATTAAATTTTTTATAGTTGACACGTGTCTACAACAATTTCTACGTTAACACGAAAATGTTGACATTTTTTATACCAAAATTATAAAAAAATGTAATAAATATAAAAGATAAAGGCAACACGTAATATATCGCGTGAAAGAGGAAAAAACAAGCAATTTTTTGTAACCACAGCCTGCTTCGATGACATTTTTTTTTGTCCGCGTAGAGGGCGCAGAAAATTACATACGATATTTTAAAAATCTGTTTGCGTTAGGTGAAAGATGTGTTAAAATATATAAGTTGTATCCCAGATCAAACAAATGGACATTATTCCTAATAGTTATACTTTTGATGACAGGATGACTATGTCTGTTTTATCTTGTGGATTAAATTATAGCGATAGTTGTGGCGCAAAAAGAAGAAACGTACTGTACAGACATTTCGTGATAAACTATACATAGTGCAACGTCTAAGTGGGGCGAGTACTGAATAACTAGGTACTAAAAAGTCTTGACTCGAAATTTACGAATACACTAAAGATTATTTTAACTATATATTTTTAAGTGTTAGTAGAAATTAATTTATTTCAAGTATACACTATTCAACATACTCTGAGAATCAGAATATCATAATTACAGAGAAAATTTTCATTTTTTTTCTATAAGCACCCAGAAAAATTCACCCTGTACATTTCTTCTATACTCCCATAAGGCGTTTTGAATATATTGTTATTCATGTAACATATTATCTTTTTTACTTTTTTTGCTTTATAACTAGAAGAAAATGATAAAGGTTTTAGAAAATTTTTCTGGGAACGTAATGTTAAAAAAACTTTGTACTCTATTTACATAATTTTCGAATTCTTGTGCACTAAATATCACTCTTTATTTTACTTTATGTTCTCTAGACCAGCACTCCGTTTGTTAAAATATTGGGTTAAAAGTTTTGCTGCATTGTATTGTAATATTACAAAATAATGCAGCCAAACGAACATGAAACTTGCTTATCAGAGAGTGCATCTGATAACATTAAATTGCTTAAATAATTGTAAAATATATAAATAATGTAATCGTGCACTTACCTAGAGTGCATTTGACATTGATACGACCTGCAAATAATCACCCGTATAATGTTCCTTCCTGATGAGATTTCTTTTACCTGGATATAATTATATTTGTTTGTATTTAACTTCAATCGATGTGTTAGGTTTGAAATTTTAATCTCCAAGCTCTAAAAGACTTCATAAACTTACAGTTTGTTGCTGGTTTAAGTGTATTGTTACTAACAATAAGTACCCTTGTAAGATCGTTGTGCTTCATTTTGTAAAAAAAACTGTGTTGGTAAAAAAATTTGTTTTTGAAATTAAATTGTCATCGAGAATTTTAAGTTTTCACTTACATGATGATCGATATGTCTTGTAACACTTTTTCTGTTTAACATTTTTTTATTCTTTTAATTGTATTCGAGATATTAAATGGCTGCAAGAAAGTTAAAAACTATGTAAATAGTTAAGTTTATATCTTTCATATGCAGTGCCTTAGTCTAGTGGAGTACATATTACATTTCTTTACAAACGTTGAGCTAATCTGCAAAATTTTCAATAGAAAAAAATCTTTTTTACATTTTACAAAATAATCATTCTCTAAGATATTTTGAATTTTTATCCCGATCTATATTGAAAAAGTATTTTTTGATTGGAGAAGATTGCCTTTTTAAAAATATAGTCTTATAATTCACTTTCATTCAGAGATAACGAAAATAATGTTTATAAAATACAAAATGTTTAATAATAATAATAATAATAATAATAATAATAATAATAATAATAATAATAATAATAATAATAATAATAATAATAATAATAATGATTTATTTTCCATTAAGACAGTTTGAGTTCTTTATTATTTTTTTTCAATATTCAAATATAAATTATAGGCAAATTAGTTTACCACACTAATATAAACACAAAGTTTATATTCAAAATGACCACCTTCGTTTTCAATTGCTGCTTTAAATATCTTATCTTTTATTTGGCCAAACAGATAAAAATCTAAAGGTGTGAGATCAGGGCTTCGATCTATCACTATAAAATTCCTGAAGATATCTGCTGCGGTATGTGCTATGGCTCCGTCGCATTGAAAATACCCACGCTACAGTTCGTCCTCATGCATTAATTCCAGGGCTTGTAAAATGTTACGGTACCATTCTCAATTTATTAGTTCTATAATTGTGACTATTTACATAACCAGATAAATGTACCCATGCCTCATGGAATAAATCGTCAGGTCTAAATTATCGTCGTTTAAATGTTCATTATACCATCGCCAATATTGTACTCGTTGGTTGTGATCAGAAGGACTTAACATGTACAATTGAAACCTTATTATAGGGATGCATACGCAGCTACTTCTTTAATGCCTTGTAGCAAGTCCCAACTGAAACATCTACCGACACATATAAACTATACAGGGTGTTCCTAAATATCATGTACATAAGGAAGGGGGGTAATTCTTTGGCTTATTTCATGACTGTAGGGCTTACATCATTGGGCATGCCAAATAGTCGTGATATTCTACAGTGATATTTTTTCGGGGTTCATGCCCCCTTTTCATCCCCTGAACCTTTGTGCGGTGCGCCGCTGGTAGATTCTAAAATCAAATCTAAATTTTATGTTTTGTTGAGAAACTTTTTTGCCTCATGATTTTTTCGTAATCTGCGACCGGTATTGAGAAAAAAAATAAAAAACGATTTTATGTAATTCGTTAGATGAAATTTAAATTCTTAAATTGGTCCAGTAGGCTCTGGCTTTATTTAGATAATTTCTTGTTTCTATTAATTTTGACAGTTCGCATTGGAAATATGTAGTAACTTGGGTCTGCATATGTTTAAAAATTAAAGGTTTATGTGACAAACTGTAAGGTGTAAAAGTGTTTTAAATACCTACTCATTATAATCTCATAACAATGTCAAATTTTACGAATTTTGAAATGGGTCATCCCAGCTTTAATTTTTAACAGGTAGTGACGAATAAACTGTCAAAATTAATAGAAACAAGAGATTATCTAACTAAAGCCAGAGCCTACTGGACCATTTTAAGAATTTAAATTTCATCTAACGAATTACATAAAATCGTTTTTTATTTTTTTCACGATAACGGTCGCAGATACGAAAAAATCATAAGAGGCAAAAAAGTTTCCCAGAAAAACATAAAATCCAATTTTGATTTTAGAACCTACCAGCGGCACACCGCATAAAAGTTCAGGGGAAGAAAAGGGGGCATGAACCCCGAAAAAATATCACTGTAGAATATCACGACCATTTGGCATGTAAAATGATGTAAGACCTACAGCGTAACCTATATTCCAAATTTGAGCTAAATATCACAAAAACTGTGGGAGCTATAGAGAAAAAACTAAAAAAATTTTAAAATTTCAACATCCTGTAGATCGGTAACGAAGCGTTTGCGGACCTAGGTTTATATGAACTTTTAGTCATGAAATAAACCAAAGAATTACCTCCTTCCTTATGTACATGATATTTAGGAACACCCTGTATATACAGGGCTGGAAAATCCACATAAATCCATAAAGTAAAGTAAAGAAATCCGTGCGATAGACAAGGATGGCTATAGTGAAGATGTTTCATAATCTGAATAGTCACCATCCGTTTCGGGTTAGAAGTGGGAGTGACTTATGAAACGTCTTCAATGTAACCATCCTTGTCTATCGCATGGATTTCTATGACTTACTTTATCGCTCTCACGTAACGGCCGATGTACATGCCATGGGGACTTGCCGAACCTGTATATTCTACTCTTGTCTTATAGAAATTAATCTTATAAAAATAGAAATACCTAACGAAAAAATAAATATATCTAAAATAACAAATAACGTAATTTATTAATTCAAAACTATTTACTGTTTTGTGCGAATGCCTACTACTACAAAGTTTTATAAATAAATAAAAAATCGTTGCAGTTTAGAAAAATGATTTTGTTTACATACTTGGATTTTAATCTATTATTTCGCCGTTCTGTTATTATTTGACCTGCCTTAGAGAATATACGTTCACTTGAAACAAATGTAGCCACAATGGATAAATGTTTTTTTTGCTAATATTGACAATGTAGGGTATTTCGAGCGTGTAGTTGACTTTTGCGGGAAGTCGGCGTAGAAACAAAGCCGCTCAGTAACGAATACAAAGTAACGAATACTCTGAGTACTGAAAAGTAACTGTATTTGACATCACTATTTTCCAGGCGGAAACTGCGCCTCGAGGTTTGGATTCCTATTATTCTAGCGGAAATTTTGCCATGGAGAGCTCCTATCGAAGGATTATTGCGGGTATTCGAAACATGGGAGAAATTTTAAGTACGCCAATACATAGGCGCCGACTTCTCAGGTGCTCCGGGGCTCAAGCATTCGACAAAAGTATTTGTCGGGTACGGAGCACCCGCAAGAATTATTATCAGTTTTGTTAGAATAGTATATTTCTGTGCTACCTACTTTTACTTCTACATAGTACATATATTTATATTTTCACTTGTTATTCCATAGTTTATTTTTTGTTAAAATTATTAAAATTGTTAAATTTTTGAAATTTGTATCGAAACAGTAATAAAGTTTATTTATTTTGACAATGACGACTCATTTCTCTTGCTTTTTAATGTTATCTGGCAAAAAATGTTTATAAGGCAACCGAGCACAAAAGTTTTAAAAGTCGGCGCCTATACGCCAATATGACCTATTAAGTACAAAAAGAGGGAAAACATTTTTGTCTTTCAATTTATACAAAGTTATTCCTGTTAAAAAATTTTGCTTATATTCAAATGTACATATAAATGTAGTTTTAAGTGAATCAATATCTACAGGTAGTCCCCTATTAAGAAATGATTAGAAATATTTATAACAATTGGTTTTATCCATAGAACTGAATAATACATTATACTAATTAAGGAACGCTTAAATATTTTATCAATTTTCCAACATTTAACATATAGAGGGTGTCTCGAGATGATATAGTATTAATCGTTTGTGTTAACGACAAATAATTTTGATGTCATAATGTTTAATTTGTATTTTATCAATTATTAATTGTTACTAGATATTGCTGGTTATCAATGCTAGTTGGGGTATGTATCCCATAGAGAAATTATTTCCGCTAAATCACAGTTAAGAATCTTGTCTATTAGTTACATGTTTCTTGCATACGTAGATTTTTGGTATCGAAGAATTGTTTAACTTCATGAGATCGAATTTGTAGAATTTTGAATTTATTTGAATTATCTTAATATGTATCAATAAAATAAAATAAATATGGGAAAACTAGTAATAAAATATTTTTTTTTAAAAAGAAATTTTGTATATGCATTCACATATAATTAATATTTTTTTCTCAACTTTTTTGATGCCTTGTATGGAAAAGGCACTCAACCTAAACAAAAATATTTTTGTTTTGCTTCTGACTGAACCTACTTAATTTTTCCAAAATAAAAATTTACGAGTGAACAAAAGAATACATTTTAGTAAAAAAGAATAAAAGTTATTAATGTTTCGAATATATCTCTACCGGGTAGACCATTTTGGCGATGGCTGTACTAGGATACGTATCTCAAATTATCAAAAATATAAAAACAGTTGAATGGAAAAATGTTTAAACCATTTTGGTTTTAGCTACTTGGGTTTCCCATATATTTGAAAAAGAGAATCGTTATATTTTTATGAATTTTTGAAAACTGTAAATCATATTTTTGTTTTATTGGTGTGGTTCCAAGAAACCCAATATAAGCATCAGCAAATAGTTTGCTCGGTTTATTCTGCATATGAATTATTGAGTGATGGCTACATTTTGTTTGTTGTTTATATAATAAGTATCATCTGGCCAAACTTTTTTCTGTAACAAATTAACAAAAAGAGTTCCCATAAACATGGGTGTTAGTATCCCAGATGTAGTGTTCAAGTTGAAATATCTGAAAACAGTTTTTTGAATATACAGGGTGTCCCACCACCGGGAACTGCGTCGGTCGATATCTAGGAAAGTACTGCTCCGAAAAATTTGAAAATTTGGCAATATGGCAATGTCCCTGGGACAACACAACTAACTAAAATATCTAGAACACTTCCGTTTATACCGGAAGTCGACACCAACTTCGTTATTTTAAATTGAACACCCTATATATTATTGCATTTTTGGATTAAGGGTCACCTTATTAAATATTCGTTATACCTAGGAGTTATAGATTTTGAGATATTAATTTTAAAGAAAAAATTTGACAGATGCAAGGGTCCGCGAAGATGCTAGTAACTCTTTTCAGGAGCGTGATATCAGGTGGATTTTTGGTACCTGTAAAGGGCATAGGTAACCCTAAATTATGGTATACCAACAAAAAACATTTAATACTAGATGTTTCAGTTTTGCTGTTACACTTTGATAACTTCAAACAGCTATAACTTTGTTAACTTAAATGGAACACCCTATATTTTTTTACTCTGTATGTAGATTGAAATTTCCTTTCAAGCCATATACGTATTGTTAGGATTGCCGTTACTACTTTTAGAGATATTTGCAATTTTCTATTTTTTGGAAAGTTTTTCTCGTATCATACCTGTTGTCAAATTGGCTATGACTAGAAACACTCCAAAACAATTAAAATAACTTGACATTTGTTAAGTTAGTTGTCAAATTATTGTTATGTTTGTGGTAGTTTTTGCTGTAAATTTAAATAAAAATGCCTGTGGATCGTTTAAATTATACTAATGAGGATTATTTTAATTTGTTTGTTATTTATGGAAAAAAGCAAATTCTCTACGTGTTCTTTGAAATTTTGTCACATTATATCTCAAATTCTATAACTCCTAGGTATAGGGAATATTTAATAAAGTGACCCTCAAATTTCACGTAGAATCCGAAAATGCAATAATGTCCCATTTAAAATTACGAAGTTGGTATCGACTTCCGGTATAACTGGAAGTGCTGGAGCGTTCTGGATATTTTAGTTGTGTTCACCCCAGGGGCATTGCCATGTTGCCAAATTTTCAAATTTTTCTGATCAGTACTTTCCTATCCCGGTGGAACACCCTGTATATACATATAAAAAGCATAAAGATAAATAAAAATTACAACTATGAACCGGAATCATTTATTGGTGGGTAAAACTAAGGAAGGTAAAATTCCAACTTGTTTAGTGTGATATTGTTCACTTATCTAAGAAGTGAACTTTAGAATTTTAACTTTTTTAGAAATGTGCGAATATAATAATAATATTGATACAATGTAACGCAATCAAATTTTCTTTTTCTTATTCAAATGAACTTGAAACTGGGTAATTTTAAATAAAAAAGGCAGAAGTGTTTTTGGTGTAAAAAAGGCGCGAATGTTAATTATGTAGTCTTAAATGGGTGATTAAACTGAGAAAGATGAGGTAAAATTGTCACTAGGCCCCGATTTGACTCGCTTCTGAACGATTCTAGTTCATAGTGGCCTGTGTACTTGGTTGCCGCCAGTTACAAACTTACATTGCACTTTGTTAGCCTTAGGAGCTTTTGACCTGCCTTTGTTGTTCTTGGACTAGTCTCTGTGGGCATGGACTCGCTATCAGAACAGCTGGGCCCGCCCTGATGTTCCCCGCGAATACCCAGTCGCGGCAAAACATTTGCAGTCACCACTGAAGATGCCGGCAGTGAGGAATGGCGATACGTTTGGAAGCACCAGTTACAGAGACTATTACAGAACGTCTCGGAGAATCATTATTGTATAAGGAGCAGTTCCATCTCTAGCGGCTTTAGAACCAACAAGAATTGAATGAACATCAGGACGAGCTTACGGGTTCTGATAGGGGGTCAGGTCAGTAGCTAAGCCTAAGTGTAAACTAATACAGGATGATAAATTTTCACTTTATCTTTAGCTGTTTTGAATATACAAAAAAATCTGGTACTTCAAATTAAACATCCCGTATCTCCGAAACTAAGTATTTTTCGATCCCTTTCGAATACCCCACATTTTTTGACACCCTGTATAATAATATCGTGCAAACAAGTTCTACCATATTCGAAATTACATTTTTGCAAAAAAAAATAAATTTCGCGCGTTTCTATTCTTTTGCATGTCGAGTATTAAATGGTAGCCCAATATACTTTTATACAAAATAAGAAGGAAATAATATTTTAAACAATAATTATTTATTTACCGCAACAAAATGATTTATGGTACCTTGCGCAGCCGATCCTGATTCGAATGCCTACGAAAAACAATGAAGCTATGATTGTAGCTTATGTATAAAGTCTTTGGGGTCCATAAAGGACCATAGTCACCACTGTATTTATTGTAGTCTATAAATTAGTTTAACATTACAGAAAAGTGGTCCATATTGCAGACACTACTGATAAATACGTATTACTTGACATATGTACTACAGAAGCTGAACTAAACATAGAGCTTGGATTACCGCTCAATTCCTAAATATTAATGAAAATATGTAAACAACATAGAGAGAGAAACATCTGATTTTGTAAACTTTACAGTCTTTGGGGGGTTGCACAGAAAGGTCTAGCCTGACATCTAAAGTTAATACATTGTAAATAAATTAGCTAGAAATTTTTTATTTGACTTTACTAAATTAATAAAATCGTATAAAATATTTCATTACTTGCGTTGCAACGTCTAAAATGCGTTTTTGAATTTAAAAAAATAGGAAGTGAGATTTTGACCTCGATAATACTTTTATGACTAGTTTTAGCTTCATAATAATATTTAAGTTTTTTGTTTTGTTCCTCTTCTACACCTTCAAGAATTTCCGAGAAATGCATAATTTTAAATTGGTAAATTTTTATTGAAGAATGTGAATAGTCTTTCTTTCAGTTTCGGATTTTTTAAAGAACAAACATTTCTGGGACATTGTAATTTTAGGCATTTTGTCGAAGGTGTGGTGAAAATTTTGCCGCCTTTTGCGTTGTTGTCGGCTTCGTTCCGATGACGGGCATGCGTCGCCATCGTTGTCTGCTACAACTGGTAACTTTTGGCGGGAATCTGTTTTTCAAAATCAGGAAATGTTAGAATAGGGTCACATCACAAGAGGGTCTTGCAATATTTAAACTTATTAATAAATACTTACTGTTTCTCCTTTTTTAGGACATGATATAGGAAAATTTTTGATAGCTTCAATTTTCTTTGGATTTGGGTTTACGCTATTTGGAGTAATAATGCCCGAGAAATTCGGCAGATTCTGACATAAATTCTGATTTATCAAATTAAATTTTGAGGTTGTCTTTTCAAAGGCTTCGAATATTTTGTATAGATTTAAAATGTGTTCTTGTAGTCATGTTGAAAATATACAGAATATATTATGATTACATTGTCCATGTAAACTAAATAAATTTTATTATGCAAATTTTTTAAAACATTTTCCATTACTCTGGAAGATACTAGGGGCATATTTTAAACTAAAGGGCATTCTTAAAAACTCGCATTGCCCTTGCTTAATGTTAAAAGCGGGTTTTTCTTCTGAATTAGGATATTACTATAATTATATTATATTATATTATATTACCATCCTGAATTTTCACTAAAATTGAAATATATCAGAAACAATAAGTCCTAGGTATGCAGAACCTTTAATAATGTTCACCTATTTTTATACCGTGCTTTCAAATATGCCATAAAATGCAGAGTGTTTCATCTAAAAATACATAACTTTAATATGGTAGGCTTTACCTGGACAAGGGTGTATACAATATACAGGGGTATATTTCAAAATATGTTTAATATGTAGCCGTAATCAACCTATACATACCCACCTAAACAGGTTTTTGTAACATTTGTCGTTTGGTCCCTAGCGACCGAGGCGTTACAGGTGGCCCACCCTGTATATTCAGACGGAATTTGAGAAAACAAACTTATTATACGTGTTTCTAAAGGTCAAAGGTAGCCTCCATATAAATATTACCCCCATTTTAGATTACAACTTGTATTGTTTGTGGCTACTTTTTCCGTTTGTTATTTATTTGTTTTCCGTTGAAATAATCGAATTCCTCTTAAAAAATACAAACCTTATTGATTTTCTAGATTTTTTTTTGTATCTCCAAATAAGATAATGAAGGTGGGAGCATTTGGCTCACGTTGTACATTTATCCTATTCATATTTATTAAAATACTTTTACCCTAAAAACTCATTCATATTCGTAGAATAGACATATTGTATGTAGACTTCTGTATCAAGTAAAATCAATTTCTTCCTGAGTAAATTCCTTAGATTTTTCTGGGGTAATGTATATGATAATAACCTTCAGAGCCTTTGTATATTTATTTGGTGCCTGGCACGAAAGTTGAATGCCTTAATTATATTTTTCGAAGTATTATTGATTTAATCCTTTTGCAATTTATAGATTATTAAGTTTCACACTTAACCTTACTTTAACCAGATTTTCTCTGAGCTTGTGTGTATATGTAGTGCATAGTGCCCCATGTCTGTGGCAAAGAAATATTCGCAAAAAGGAAAATATTAAGGTAACAGTTATTATTTTTCTTTAGCTCATCATATTTGAAAAGGTATCTGCACAAATTAAGGTATTACTAAACTTTGAATTACCACCAGGTTATAAAACTAGAAGAGTTCCGTACTGAATTATATTTCAATATTTTCTTTTTATTTAGCTATATATTAAGAGGAAGTTTTAAATTGAGACAGAAAATTATAAATAATGTTACTAGCTACCTTGATTTTAATTAAGGATTAAGGGATTAAGGCCGTAATCTCCACCGTTGATTACTAATAACCGAAAATTATATTAGATGTGTCATATCTATAATTAAAAAAATAAGTTTATTTTAGAGATAATTCTATGGAATTAAGTAAATAGTCTTTCTGTGTTCAAAGATTTGAGTGTATATGTAACTTTTTTTGCTGTAATTTTGATCAAAATTACCATTCCGATGCGTATTGCATTGCCGTTTTAGATTTTTCGAATAAGGATATTTTACTACTGTATTTACAGTATACCTTGTAAATGTAGTAAACATTATGTTTGTGAAACTTCGAAACTTTTAAGTGTTAAGAAGTGTTAAGAATGTTGGAATTATAAGAGAGTATTTGAAAACTCGAAAATTTCCAAGCACTCAAAACGGCTATGTCATTCAATAGAATTCGATAAAATAGGTACAAAGAATACTAAAAGAGCCTGCGTTTATTTTTCTAAATGATAATACATATGTTTCAAATTATTAATAAAATTTTGATACTTGTTGGTTGAGTGTTCTCAACGGCGAGGTAAGTAATAACAAAATTATATATTTCTATGGAACATATACTCCAGTCCAATTAGACCATAGAACCTGAAAAATCTGAAAAAAATCTTAGTTTACATTTTATTGCACTTTATGACAGGGAGGGGTATATATTATCAAAAATGTACTTAATTCGAAAGAGATGACACATAAGTTGGCAAATTACATGTTTCTTCACTTTTTTTACTGTCCATAAACATCTAGACGACATATCGGAAAATTAATTGTTTTATGTTGTAGGCAATTAAATTACCTACAATTTAAAGTACCTGAAATCACTGTTCACCTGTAAAATAATGGTCGAACACAGAAAAGTTAATTTTCGAAAATTACTCAATACATATTATTTCAAAAAGCGATGAATGTTGATGAAATTTATGGAAAAGACGGTCAAACCAAATACCTTGAAATTGTTGCTCCAGCTATTAATTCGTTCGTTTTTTTTGTTTAATTACCAAACGTTAATTTTAGAAGTTAATATCGTAGATATAAGTTCTAATTGATCCATAGAAACGTATCGAAAACGAAAAAATTCAAAAAGTTGAAATTAAGTTGCCTTTTACAACTAACAAAGTAAAACGTGCAAAACAGCGGTATAAACAAATTGTCTCAGGTTAAGGCAAAAGCCGCTAGGGAATTCGGTCTTTTTGCATTAAATAGAGCTTATTTTTACGGTAATTAAAAAAAAAAAGGGAAATCACATACGCCTCTTTGCTCCCAATATAACTTTTTTTATAACGTTAATTGTTAATTGTACAGACAATTAAAGAAAGGATTAAACTTTTATTTTCAGAAAGTTTTACATTGACAGTTCATGAACTAATGAACGCGTTAGCACCATTAAAAATGAACGATAATGAACGGCCTGCACTCGGGTCGGAAGAAGGAACGTCGGGCCTACGCACGCGCGTGCTTTCGTTAACGGGCGATATTTTTGCTTTCAACTTTTCAAATTCGGTTTAGTTTAAGTGTCGGTTTCGAGAACCGCTCGATCAGTTTTGATGACTTTTTTTTATTTTAGGTATCTCGTCGAGACGAGTACAATGCCGTCATAAAATGTATAGGTACATTGTCGGTATTAATCCGTACCAAATTAAACAATTAAATATTTATAAATTACAATACCCATGTAAATTCTACTTGACTGTTATAAATATTATTTTTTCTCATATTTCATTTTTTTTTACTTTATTGAAGAATATGTATCTTTTAAAAATTTTAATGGGACAGTAAAACAGAAATAAGCATTATTCTACATACCCGTCCCCGTCATAAAGTGCAATAAAATGTCTACTAATAAGTTTTTCAGATTTTTCAGATTTTATGATCTAATTCGACTGGAGTAAAAACTAAATTTATAAAATCAACTCCTTTAGTGACCCTTCAATGTGGCCGAAATAACCAAATGAAATAGAAATAGTAACTGAAAATACCATAAATAATTAGTTACAGACATTATCATATATAAAATGTTGCATATCATATGCCCTAAATCGAAACAAACAAGACAAAAAAGGGAACCAGTGCTTGATTTAAAATACAGTAGGTTTATAGGGGTGCGTAAGAAACAATATAGTAGGTCTACCACACCCCATTATATCGTTCCCACTTATTTTTTTTATTAAAATTTGAAAAACCATGATAAATCTATATAAAATTTCAATTGAATACTTTTAAAGTAAATCAGTATTAGTAAAAATATTTTTTAAACCGTTACATTGAACTTATTCTGTCTTGAAAAAGAGGCGCCTAAATGAAAAATGGCATAAAGCAAGTTTCATTAGTTTCGCGTAAATAATCTTCATGACTTGACCTACTTTTGTATATACAGGGTGATTTCACTTTAAATACAGAAACTGCAGGAATAGATTAGTTGCCAAAAAATAAGTAGAATTTATTCTATAAACTTTTTTCCTGGGGGACGTGGTATTCGAAATACAGGGTGTCCAAGTTTCCAAACAAAATTATATTTTCGGTTATCCTTCGTATTACGCTGAACGATTTGAATGAAATTATTACAACGAATTCACATAATTAGACATTTATCGAATGTAATATTAACCTCGTGGCATTAACCAGTGGCGTGTTACTGAAGGCCCCGCTTCGTTTTCCCAAGAAAAAAACGCCACTGGCAGTTTTTTGTAGAAATAATGTTAAATTCAGGGATTGTTACGTTAGTTACGTTAAATGAATGAAAAGTGATTCTTGGTATTTTTTAATAGGCTCAGCCGTTTAGGAGATAATTTACTTATATGGCAACCATAATGGGCAAATTTAATCCACCTACTCATATTTGTTTAAAATCTATCAGCAAAAATTGAATCGTTTGTCTACTTTCTGCATTATCAGTTAGTAAGCTTTATGATGATCTCGTTTTAGTATTATAACTAGCTTTGTTTATTTATTTCTGAAGCTGAAGTCCTTGTTGGGCTTATGAACACGAGACGAATTGTGGCAAAGAATAAAGGAAAATTGTAATCTCAGGGGAAATCATGATAAGTTCCTCTATAAATAGATTAGAAGATGTCAAAGGTGTATCGATGCGGAGGGATTTCGTTTTGAACAATTGTTGTGGGACTTAATTACTTAATTATTTACCCGACCTATTTGCTAATGTTATTTTATTAATTTTCATATTTTTTCCAGAAATAAAATTATTTCTATAAAAAAACCGCCAGTGGCGTATTCTTTTCTTGGGAAAAGTTGATGGACGCTTTAGTAGCACGTCACTGGTTAAAACCAGGAGGTTTTCATCAAACGGATTAATTTATAAGGAAAATTCAATAAAACGTAGAAACAAGCCCAAACATCTCCTAAACGGCTGCTACTATTGAAAAACACCAAGAAACATTTTTCATTCATTTAACGTAACAGTACATTCAGATGTAACATTATTTCTACAAAAAACGGCCACTGGCTTATTTTTCTCTTCGGAAAATGGGGCGGCACCTCCGGTAACACGCCACTGGTTAAAGCCACAAGGTTAATATTACATTTAATAAATGGTGTAAGTGAATACGATGTAGTAAATTTCATTCAATTCCGTCAGCGCATTATAAAAATATGGAAAATATAAATTTTTTTGTATACTTTAACACCCTGTATCCCGAATAGCGAGTCCCGCAGGAAAAAAGTTTATAGTGCAAACTCTAATTATTTTTTGATAATGAATCTAGTCCTACAGTTTCTGTATTTAAAGTGAAATCATCCTGTATACAGCGTGTCCGGAAAGGTCATGTCAAAAATTAAGGGGTATACAGGGGAGCTCAAAATAGTTGTAGTACTTCATAAAAAATTTCTTCCTATAGGACTTCGTTGTGGAGTTACTCGCCTTCAATGAAAGAAGTTTGAAAACAAATTCCAATTATAACTTCTAAATCGTTACCATGACAACAATGAAATTTGGGCAATTAAAGTAACTCATGGTAATGTTCATTTCCAAGTTTAAACTGATATTCAATGTGCCTGGATTATACAGTAGCACACGGAATTGTCTATTTAAATTTATACATCTTTGACAGCGTTGTCAAATTTGGCATTTTTCTTTCATAGTTTAAGTCCTCTCTCACTTTGTCAAAAAAAAAGGTATACCATATACCAGTCGATGTCTTGTACCGTTTTTGAGAAAATCGAATTTTATTAACAACATACATGTTATCAAAAATGCGCGATATTAACATTTTTGCAAAAATCTTGAATATATGTATAACTAGCAGTTAGATATTTGTCATAAATCATTTTGACACCATTTGTTAATTCAATATCATGGAGGAGTTTAGCTATGACGAATTTGTAGATATTCATCTAATGTACGAACCTGCAGAATGTAAAGCTTCTGAAGCTGTTTCGGATTTACGGCAACTGCTTTCCAAATAGACAAAACACTAACAAAAATTTATTATTAATATATGGATGTTAATAATTGGAAACTACTTTAATACCTTAACTGGGGATAAATACCTATATTTATTGCAAGAACACCTTAACCAGTTATTGGAAGACGTCCCTTTAAATATTTGATATAACATATGGCTTATGACCGATGGTGCACCACCCCAATGTAACAGGGCAGTAAGGGCTTATTTAAATATCACATTTCCCGGTCAATGGATCGGCCGAGGTAGTCCTTTTCCGTGCCTGCCTCGGTCTCCCGATCTTAATCCTCTCCATTTGTTTCTTTGGGTCCATCTTAAAAGTCTTGTTTATCAAACTCCTATAAATAGTAGGGAAGAATTATTAAATCGCATACGCCGACATCATTAGAAATGATCACCAGCCATATGCTATTTTGAGTACAGCAGAGGTGTTTGAGCAATTTCAGAAAATGCATTGAAATTCAAGGTGCATGGTGCACATATTGAATATATTACTTAACAGTTCTCTTTTTCTTTTCTATAGAAACCAAGATTTTTATAAAAATGTCAAATTTGGCAACACTGTCAAAGATGTATAAATTTAAATAGACAATTCCGTGTGCTCCTGTATAATCCAGGCACATTGAATATCAGTTTAAACTTGGAAATGAACATTACCATGTGTTACTTTAATTGCCCAAATTTCATTGTTGTCATGGTAACGATTTAGAAGTTATAATTGGAATTTGTTTTCAAACTTCTTTGAAGGCGAATAACTCCACAACGAAGCCCAATAAGAAAAAAAAATATGAAGTACTACAACTATTTTGAGCTCCCCTGTACACCCCCCTCATTTTTGACATGACCTTTCCGAACACTCTGTATAATATTTTTATTGGGCACCACACATTTCATACTTTTAATTGTACGATCCAAACCGTATGAACGTGAAACGTCGTGCTCACACACTATTCGTCCCACGTTCAGTTCAATTGTCGAAGAGATAACAGCAGCGGTGATTGTAGAGATAAAAAACGAAACAAAAATATTGTTCCCAATATTACTAGTAATGAAGGAAATATTATCAAAAAAATTTCAGTAACAATTAGAAATGTACACTAGGCCCAGAAATTAAGGGATATTAAAAGAACCCCAAAATTTTGGGTGATTTTCAAAGAGCTTTAACTTGGAGGGAAATGGTCGTGGGGATATTAAAAAAAGGAAATTGCTTCAAGTTTCTAGTATTTGGATCTGGAGTTTAAAATTTTAAAATCAGTGAAAAAAAATTGCAGTTTTGCTTTTCTTTAAAAATGCCTATGGACTTCAAAAAATTTTTTTTGGTAATTTGACCATGAAGCCATAGATAATTTAATTTTCTTCAATTTGATTGGTTCCGGAGCCCTATACGATGATTTGTCGCTTGTTATCGATCAAAACAAAACAATCATTTTTGACTTTGGCAATCAATTACTCGGGAAATACTGGTTGTACAGAAAATCCAAGCAGGGTTTTGAAAACTGCAAATTCTCTACAAGTCGTAATTATCGGTTTTTGATAAAAAAATATTTTTTCGAAGTGAAAATCTGGGGATAATCTAAGAAATTAAGAAAGTACAGAATAAAATTCATATCTTTTGAATGAGTTAATTTTTTTTAAAACGCCGGAACACGTTAACTGATTTTGATTTTTTCCCATCTTTCGGTTATATAATAATACCCCCTAACCCCTAGCTACCCCTACTTTTTTTTTTCTAATGGAAACATAAGGCATGCGGGGGCTCGTTGAAAAGCTTATAGAAAACCAAATCCAGCCATACCAAATAAACAAGTTTTATTTTTTCAATAAGTTTTTTTCCATTTAGAAATTGAAACAACTAGATAATTACAAAAATAAACTCAGTGTCGCAAATGCTGAAAATGTCCTCCAGTCACTATTTAGCATTCTCCAAGACGATAGTAAAAGCTGTCCACAGCATTCTGAATGACTTCAGCTGGTAAATTATGCATCTCCGCCCTAATCTTGTTCTTTAAATTCTCAATATTATCCGGTCTGTCCTGGTAGACTCTTTCTTTCAAATATCCCCAAAGAAAATAATCCAGGGGTGTTAAGTCGGGGGATCTTGGCGGCCATTCAACTGTACCCCGTCTACCAATCCAGCGATTTGGAAACATTTCATCTAAGTATCTTCGAACATCAATACCAAAATGTGGGGGAGCGCCATCTTGTTGGAACCAAATTCTTTCATTTGCTATTGAAAAAATAAAACTTGTTTATTTGGTATGGCTGGATTCGGTTTTCTATAAGCTTTTCAACGAGTCCCCTCAAAAAAAAGTAGGGGTAGCTGGGGGTTAGGGGATTGAAGAAAAAATAATTATTATATAACCGAAAGATGGTAAAAAATCAAAATCAGTTAACGTGTTTCGGCGTTTTAAAAAAAATTAACTCATTCAAAAGATATGAATTTTATTCCGTACTTCTGGCCATCACTGTATACATACTTCTCGATTTAACGGCTATTCAACATTTCTCTGTATTATACAGGGTGCCTGTAGAAGTCATGTACTTTAGCAAAGGCATGTGTCACAAAAAAAGTACCCGTTTTTCGAGCAGCATCATGGTGATTTTGATTTATATTAAGAGGTACGAGGTCGAGCAAAGTTGTTGACGAATAACATGTTGAAAAGAAATTCGACCTTTTCTTCAGTATGAAGTTATCCACAAAAAAATTTAAAATATTGATTTTCGTTTTCATTTTTTATGTCAAAAACGAAAAGGGGGTGAGCCTTTTAAACTCAGACATTGTTAGGATATTTTTTCCAGAAAATTAAAATGTGCTATATTAGCTGTTTGTTTTTTTTTAAGGCGGTCATATTAGAATTTCACATATATCTAATTTAACCCTTTTTTTATTACCGTGATGTGTCGTATGATACGGTTTATTTTGTTTTCGTCGATGTACTAAATTAATAAGCTATTGAATATAGGATTTTAAAAGGAACTATGACGTTTATGACAAGACTATGACAAGATATTTTATTACACGAATCGTTCAAATGATCATTTTAGATGAAAAAACCGCGGAGTGCTATTAAATTAGAGGGTGGAAATTGAAGATAGGGGTGAAAATGCACCCCTTTCAGTTTTTTAATTGTAGCTCGAAAATGAAGCAAAATTTCGCTATTCATAGGAACAATTATTTAGAGAATTGAATTTCTCATCGAAATAGCTTACTTAAAAAATTTAAAAGGAAAATTTTATGCAAAAAAATTGTTAATAAACAATTTGAAAAAAAGTAAAAAATTCGATTTTCTGATATTTTTTTTACTTTTTTGCCTCTAGTTTTCTTTGAGTAAAGATAGGTATAGGCATTGCTTCATAGAAAAAAAAGTAAATGAAAATTGACTGATATATGGCCGCTCAAACTTAGCCAATTTTTCGATTTTCGTCGCGTTTACCCTTATACGTCTTAATTCTCATTTTTTGCAAAAAAGGAAGGAAATAAAACATTTGTTGATTTTTATTACATGACTTGTTCGAAGGGTCATTAAAAATGAAAAAACCGCGAAGTGCTATTAAATTAGAGGGTTGAAATTGAAGATAGGGGTGAAAATGCACTTTCGCAGTTTTTTAAATATTGCACAAAAACGAAGCAAAATTTCGTTATAGTTCATAGGAAACATTTTGTAGAGAATTGAATTTCTCATCGAAATGGCTTATTTAAAAAATGTAAATGGAAAATTTTATGCAAAAAGTCGTTAATAAACAATTTTAATGAAAGCAAAAAATAAGATTTTTTGATTTTTTACTTTTTTAATAAAATAATTTAGTAAACACTTGAGAATTCAAGTACAATAACGTTTATTAAAAATGTATATACAGTGTGTCCACGGATGAAGTTGACAAGAGGAGAAACTCTTTTGTTTTGACTTCATCAAAAATGTCACTCATTATAAAAAGTTCTGACCCTCGAAAAAATGAGACTGTCATACAAACATCTTAAATTAGATATACAGGGTGCTCATAAATTTAAAAAAAAAAACACGAAAATACTAAAGAGACCATTATTTATTATTTTACAGAACATTTTTATAAAACAAATCTGTTTATAACCTTAAATAATGTCCTAATACAAATTTTAAAATCAAAATTTCAATTTTTGAGCTGAGAATTAGCTATACATATAGAGTAAAAGTCAAAATTGAAATTTTGGTTTTAAAATTTGTATTAGGACATCATTTGAGGTTACATACAAACAAATTTGTTATATAAAAATGTTGTGTAAAATAATAAATAATAGTACTTCTCTCTTGAATATTGTCGTGTGTTTTTAATTTATGAGCACCCTGTATATCTAATCTAAGATGCTTGTATGACAGTTTCATTTTTTCGAGGGGCGGAACTTTTTATAGAGTTACATTTTTCGATAAAGTCAAAAACAAAAGAGTTCTCCTCTTGTCAACTTCATCCGTGGACACACTGTATATACATTATTAATAAACTTTATTCTACTTAAATTCTCAAGTTTTTACTAAATTATTTTATTAAAAAAGTAAAAAAAATCAAAAAATCTTATTTTGATTTTGACCCTTCGAACAAGTCATGTAATAAAAATCCTTGAATGTCTTATTTCCTTCCTTTTTTGCAAAAAATGGGAATTAAAACGTATAAGGAAAGGTAACCGCGACGAAAATCGAAAAATTGGCGGCAGTCAAATTTCATCCAAAAATACTTTACAACCTCTTGTTTTGAAGGAAAATTTTTCTACTTTTTTTGCTATGAAGCAATGCCTATACCTTATCTTCACTCAAAAAAAAACTAGAGGCAAAAAAGTAAAAAAAAAAATCAGAAAATCGAATTTTATACTTTTTTCAAATTGTTTATTAACGATTTTTTTGCATAAAATTTTCCTTTTAAATTTTTTAAATAAGCTATTTCGATGAGAAATTCAATTCCCTAAATAATTGTTCCTATGAACTATAGCGAAATTTGCATCGTTTTCGAGCTACAATTAAAAAACTGAAAGGGGTGCATTTTCACCCCTATCTTCAATTTCCACCCTCTAATTTAATAGCACTCCGCGTTTTTTTTATTATCTAAAATGACTTTGAACGATTAATGCAATAAAATTGCTTGAACGTCATGGTTCCTTTTAATCCTGTTTTTTTGGATATAATCAATAGCCTATAATTATTTATACAAAGGATGCTTTGGAATAAAACATCTCAGATGAAATGATTTTGTTTTTCTCAGAATTTAGATAACCAATAATAAATATAATTCAATTCTTATTAACTAATCAATATATTTGAAACATATCACTCTTTTTCATATGAAATTTTGTAATTTAAATTTTTTAAACGTACATGAAAATTTTGTTGAACCGACAAAACTTCCAAAGCACCGTTTGTAAAAGTTGATAATTTGGTAGGTCAACGAAAACAAAAATGTAAACTGTGACAAACACATCATTGAAGTCAGAAAAATGCCTTGAACTTAAAAATGGGAAAATTCAATATGACGAAGTTGAATTTCGTTTCTCTGTTCTAGCAGGTACCATCGGTAGTGCATCGTATTCTAATTCTGTGAGAGTTTAAAAGGTTTATCTTCCGATTAGGACTACAAAAATAAAAATGAAAATTTGGCAACCTAGCAGCGGCATGCGGCAGTAGGGCCAACCCAGCTAAACTATTTAGAACTTTATGGTACTTCGGGTTATACCGGAAGTCAACATTAACTTTCTTATTTTAAATAGGACACTGTATATTATTGTATTTTCGGATTCTACGTGAAATTTGAAGGTCACTTTATTAAATGTTTTCTATATCTAGGAGTTATAGATTTTGAGATATTAATTTTTAAAGAAAAAATTTGACAGATGCAAGAGTCCGCGGAGATGCTAGTAACTCTTTTCAGAAGCGTGATATCAAGTGGATTTTTGGTACCTGTAAAGGGCATAGGTAACACTAAATTATGGTATACCATCAAATTAAATACTAGATGTTTCTTTTTTGGCTGTTACATTTTAATAACTTCAAACAGCTATAACTTATGACGTATGCAGATTGAAATTTCCTTTCAAACCGTATAAGTATTGTTAATGCGGCGGCTACACGATAGCGACTTGCCTGCACGGTATGGTTTGCGCAATAAACACGGAATACTGTGTTGTGGCCACACGATGCAGGTAAGATCGTGCAGGCTGCAGACACTGCACTACTGCAGGCAGCAATCAGTACGTTTCCCAGGAATATGTATCTAAGCGAAGAATTTTTGGTATTAGTCTCTTTCTATTTTACATTAGTAAAAAAAAATAATAAATAGACGTCATCGTTCAAAATGGCCAAAAAATGGCTTCTGAACAGAAATATACATTCACATGTAAATTTAATGAAGAATTTGAGAGAAGATCCCGACGATTGGCGTAATTATATGAGAATGGATGAAATGGCGTATACTGAATTACTAGGATTGGTGATCCCTTCATAAACCGACAAAATACTGTAATGCGCGAATCTATGTACATATGTACAGTGTGTTTCACTTAAAGTCGGGACACCTCCGTATTTAGGAAAAAGGCCTACTTTTTGATATTATATTTTTTGACATGTGATCTTTTCTACGGCCTACTATCATTAAGAAAAGACCCTCAAAAATTAAAAAACATATTAGGCATTTTTTTAAGAAAGAAATGGATAGCATTTTCGATTTGATCACACCTCAAAACTCTAAATACAAAATTTCATTATTATAGCTTTTACAGGGTGTTCACAAAATAGGTGCAAACTTCGAAAAATTCCACGTATTGCAGAGTGTCCTGTATTAAGAGTGGAAAATATTTTCAAGATATTTTTCATAATTTTATTAACCGAAAGTATATCCATGCAGTTTCATTGATTTCACTCATACAGGGTGCTCACAATAGGACAAGCAAATTATATATATTTTTTATTATACCAGAAATGAGTTTCACAACAAAATAATATTTAAATATTACTGTTTTCTGTTAGTCCACATAATTTGGTATGCACTGTTCAATTCGTCTCATCTTATTTCTAATAACTCTCCTCAACTGATGTGGTGTTATTTGTCGACATGTTTGTCTATTACATAAAAATCAAGTGGCGTCAAGTCTGGAGCTCTTGACGGCCACTCAGCTAACGGACTGTTGCGACCTATCCACTTTCTCGGGAAATACTCATTCAACCAATGACGTACCTACTATTACCGCATTATGAATAAGTGCTCCATATAATTGAAGGTAGAGGTTCTGTCTTACATGAAGAGGAAATACATGTACTGAATCCCAGAAATCATTATTTAAAAAATTCATAAAAATCTCGCGTTTAGATTAACGCAAAAAAAGAAGGGCCTAATTATTTGATCACATAAAATCCTGCAAAACACGTTAAATTTTTAATTAAGATTTATGTAATATAATTAGACAAGCATGTCGACAAATAACACTACATCAGTTGAGAAAAGTTATTAAAAATAAGAGGAGACGAATTGAAGAGTGAATGATGGACTAATAGAAAATAGTAATACATATTTAAATATTATTTCGTTGTGAAACTCATTTCTGGTACTTATAATAAAAGATATAGATAATTTGGCTGTCCTATTGTGAGCATCCTGTATGAGTAAAATCAATGAAACTGCATGGATATACCTTGAAAATATTTTTCACTGTTAATACAGGACACTTTGCAATAAGTGAAATGTTTCGAAGTTTGCACCTATTTTGTGAACACCCTGTAAAAGCTATAATAATGAAACTTTGTATTTAGGGTTTTGAGGTGTGATCAAATCGAAAATGCTATCCATTTTTTCTTAAAAAATTGCCTAATATGTTTTTTAATTTTTGAGGGTATTTTCTTAATGATATTAGGCCGTAGAAAAGATCACATGTCAAAAAATATAATATTAAAAATTAGGCCTTTGTGAGTACTACCACATAAAAAAAAGAATTTTGGAAATCGGCCAACGCCATCCTAAATACGGAGGTGTCCCGACTTTAAGTGAAACACACTGTATATATCTCCTCATGAAAGATTGAGTTGGTACTCTCAGATATTTGGCTACAGGGAGATCATATAGAGATTTAAGGTTTTCTGCCGCAATTTCTCTTAACTGAACACCGTGCGCCGTCCACACGCTCAAATTTTACCATGCAAACCGAATTTGCACAAACAAAATCTTCAGCAAGTCGAAGTTTACGCAAGCCGCGCTTTTCAGTTTGTGCGAGATAACGTTTTTCCGGCCACACCTACGGGCTTCCCGATACAAACTGGTTTGTGCAGGCAAACGCGCGGTAAAGCCTGTATGTGTGGCCGGCCCATAAGACAGACATTTTTTTGACAGTTTTTCTCGTATCAGACCTGTTATCAAATTGGCCATTACCAGAAACACTCTAAAAACTGTTAAAATAACATGACATTTGTCAAGTTAGTTGTCAAATTATTATTTTGTCTGTAATAGTTTTTACCGAAAAATAAATGAAAATGCCTAGGGATCATTTAAATTATACTAATATATTATTTTAATTTGTTTGTTATTTATGGACAATGAGATAAAGTAATTTCAAGAAAATATAGAAAATTTGCTGCTTTACATATTGTCCACAAATAACAAACAAATTAAAATAATCGTCATTAGTATAATTTAAACGATCCCTAGGCATTCGTATTTAAATTTTCGACAAAAACTATTACAGATATAACAATAATTTGACAACTAACTTGACAAATGTCAAGTTATTTCAATTGTTTTTGGAGTGTTTATGGTCATGGCCAATTTGACAACAGGTCTGATACGAGAAAAACTGTCCAAAAAATAGAAAATTGCAAATATCTCTAAAAGTAGTAACGGCAACCCTAACAATGCATATGACTTGAAAGGACATTTCAATCTGTATACGTCCTAGGTATAGCGAATATTCAATAAAGTGACCCTCAAATTTCACGTAGAATCCGAAAATGCACTAATAGGGTGTCCCGTTTCAAATAAGACGGTTAATTATCCAATAATTAAAGTGACCCTATAAATAAAAGAGAACATCATTGCTGAAACTTTCTTATTCTCTATGCAATTATTCATTTTTCAAACTAACATTTTTTAGTTTATTGAATTTGTTTATAATTAAAAATAAAAAGTTATGGTTTTATTGACATTTATGTATTTTTCGAGTTTACATAGAAAAGTTATAACAGCTTCTTTTTGCAAAAGTAAGGATTAGTCAATAAGTCAGTCACTAAAATAAACTAGAATAACTGCATAACTGTATACAGTTGTTGTAATTGATGTGATGTTGCAACCTGTGTAGAAACTAATAAAGTTCGCATCGTGTGGGATTTTTTTATTAATGAATTTATTTTAAAAAAATTGAATTCCGTGTTTTCGCTTAAAAAGTAAAATCAAATGGTGTCGACAAAAGATCGCATTATTTTCTATATCTGCCAGAATGGCGTTATTTGAAAAATAATAAAAATTGTATTGTAGTTTTTAAATTTTATGACCCGTGTCTATGTGGTCATAAAATTTGAAAGGATTTGAGAAAATTAAATATATATTTTTTAAATACCTAGATATTTTAATTTTTTATAAAGCTGATTTTGATTGAACCAAAACAAATAGTCTAACATATGAAAAAATAATTACACTTTTAATCGAAATTTTCTAATAATTTAAATATTTTTATAACTATAATTTCAGAATTTTTTTAGTTTGTACTATTTCTTAAAAAAATGTGAATGTGTTTATTATTTCAATACAGCAAAGACTATTTGTTTCGGTCTAATTAATGACCATTAACACAAAAATGAGCTTTAAAAAATAATATTCTACGTTTATTAAAAAAAATTGTAAGTACATACATATCTTATTTCATCCTTGCATATATTATGATTTGTATTAAATATAATTTTTTTGTCATTGAGATCTCTAATTATTTATTTCTTCTTTTAATGCTGCATTAAAGGATTCATCTGGTTCCTCTGAAGAAGACACAAGTATGGCTATGGCGCAGTCTGGTCGTTATAGTCAAAAAATAGATGAAAGCGACGACGACTTTAATAGCAATCAGCTGTCTTCTGAGACTGCGACTTTATCGGTATTTTTTGTATATCTAAATGTTTCATTATTATTATATTGTTGCATATACGCACATGCCGAGTGACCGTTTTGCCAGGAAATTTCGGTTATATTAAGAAATAACATGCCCAAGAGAAATTTGGTCGCTTTGAAGTTATCAATCAAAATCAAAGTTTTGATTTTCGTTTTTATTTTTTAATCGAAAAAAAAATGTATTAACTGTGGCGCATTCATGACAAACATTCAAATTTTATTGTATTCGATTTTAGAATTTTTTAGTTCGGCTAATTTTTTCTAATTACGCCATGTGTTATACGATATGGTTTGTTTTTTTGTTTCTGCTGAAATATCAAATTTCCGAAGAGTATTTTGCAAACAAAGTGTAAATGAACTGTCAAAATTTTGTTCGGAGTACGTATTTGTTTGATGTTTTGTTTTCAAAACACTGTAAAAATGGAGAATTTGGTATTTTAACAAAAATAAAAAACGATCCATAACATGTAACAGATCATCCTAATCAAAAAAATTAATTGAGACGAGAATGTTCCACAACTAATACGACTACATATTTAAATCCTGTACAAACAATATCTGAGTTTAGAAAATAAAAACAAAAATCAAAATTTTCAGTTTCATTGATAATTTCAAAACGAAAAAAGAGTAAAAGGACCACGCACCAAATCAATGGAAAATGAATCCCCGTCAAACTGGCTGAAATGATATTGTATAAAAAGGCCTCATGGTTATAAAGTCCAGAAATGGCTAGTTTGCGAGATATAGATGGTCAAAGGTCATGCGAAGTTACGTTTAAGACTAGACGGCAAGTTAGTTGATTGGTAGAAGACGCTTCTATGTAAAAGAAGTCATATTATATGTATGTGAAAGGTGTTGGGTTAGGGTGAGTCACCTTAACGTGATTTTGGATCTGACACTAGTCAAGGTCAGAGATCATTTGAAGGTCAACTCAGAATGATTCATATGGGATTTTTTCTTTTTCATTGTTACAGCTTTTTAGCCTACTGAACAAAAGTTCTCTTGTCATGAAATTCAGAAATGGCTAGTTTTAAA
The DNA here is from genome assembly GCF_000390285.2 of Anoplophora glabripennis. NCBI lineage: Eukaryota > Metazoa > Arthropoda > Insecta > Coleoptera > Cerambycidae > Anoplophora > Anoplophora glabripennis. The sequence continues at coordinate 99,875 of NW_019416664.1, forward strand.
TATATGAAACATCATACTTTTACGGCAAGTCAGTTGATTGGTATAAAAAGCGTCTTTGTGAAAGACACAAAACTCTTGTTTCAGTCATAAGCAGTAGACGCGCATTTAAAGAATGATTTCAGCCAGTTTGACGGTGATCCATTTTCCATTGATTTGGTGCGTGGTCCTTTCTCTTCGGCATGTTATTCGTCATCAGATTCCACAAATTCGCAATAATTTCACCGACTTATATCTGTTATGATAACCGACATTTTTATGGCGCGGCTCGCAAAACTGTCGACCCGTTGATATACATACATACTGTCACTAATGCAATAAGCATCATATGGAAAAATTTTCTATTAATTTTTATTAAAAAAATGTTATTTAATGCCGTGCATAAAAATAATCATATAATTTTATATACAGGGTGTCCGCAAACACCGACAACGTTTGACTGCATATTCAGGACAATAAATAAATACGAGCTACGAAAAAAAGTTAAATAAAAAATGTTTGGTTTTTGAGTTCAAAGTTGTCAAAAATAAAACTAATTTAATTAATAACTTCATAACCCTTTTACAGATCGCGTTAAAATTTGGAACATTTATTTGGAATATTATGGCGTATTATTTCTTAAAACCTTAGTCAAATCGATATACTGGGTGGTAGTTTTCTCCGGTTACCTCCCCCCTTTTAGCGGCCAAAACTTTTGCAGTGGTCATATTTTTTTTAAACGGACAGCATCATTGAAAAGGCCGTTTTATTTAAAAAAAAAGTTGTTTCTTGAGAAAATCGCCTACAGAAAACCATTCTTGAGAGAAATAGTATTTGCAAGTCTATATGTTTCGGTTTGTCAGGGAAAACTTTGGATTCAGTAGGCGATGAAAACAAAATGTTCATTGCTGTGGCTGTCAGGTAATGTCATTATTTCTTTAGGATTCTCGTCACTCCGCACATGCAAATTACGAAAATTTACAACTCCTTCCTTGTAAAACAAGATTCGTCGGTAAAAAATAATTTTTGAAGCAAATTATTATCTTCTGCGAAGCCATTCACCGACCAGCGGCAAAATTGTAAACGTACTTTGGGATCTAAATTTTCAAGTTCTTGAGCAGGAGCTAAATAAAATGGTCGAAGAAGTTGCTGTTTTAAAGTTCTGTAAACATTAGTTTTACATGCATGTAATTGTATTGATACACTGCAGACACTTCTTGACTCATTTTCGGTAACATTAAGAATTTCTTCTTGTACTTCGGGTGGCAACTGACGAGGACAATTGGCCTTTACATTATGTTTTCTAAAGGAATCTCGTAATCTTCTGTTAATCGAAGCGATAGTGAGGTGTTCGACGATTCCGGAATCTTTCACTGTACCATATTGCAGCAGCTCGATAGTTTATCCTGCGCCCTCCTAATATTAAATGCACGTCGGCAAGCTCATTGAATGAATATTCCATGTTTAATAAAACTATATTAATAAAAAACTTCTTCCTAAATAAACTAATGGATCGAATTTAAAAAACTAGCAAAATCAATTAATATTTGAATAAAAGTAGAATCAATACGCTGTCACTTAGAATAAATGACAATAATGACATTACCTGATAGCCACAGCAATCAACATTTTGTTTTCATCGCCTATTGAACTTAAAGCTTTAAATCCGTGACACTACTACGCATACAAAAATATACAGACCTGAAAACAATGCCATTTTTCTCAAGAATGGTTTTCTGTAGGTGATTTTCTCAAGAGACAACTTTTTTAAAAATAAAACTTCCTTTCCAATGTTGCTACCCGTTTAAAAAAAATACGATCACTGTAAAAGTTTTGACCACTAAAAGGAGGAGGTAGCCGGAATAAAGCACCACCCAGTATGTCGATTTAACTAAAGGTTTAGGAATAATACGCCATAATAATTAAAATAAATGTGCCAAATTTTAACGCGATGTTATTAATTAAATTAGTTTTATTTTTGACAACTTTGAAGGCCTGTAACTCAAACACCAAAAATTTTGTATTAAACTTTTTTTTCGTAGATCGTATTTATTTATCGTCGTGAATAGCCAGTCAAACGTTGTCGGTGAAATTTACGGACACCCTGTATATCTGTTCAAAATAATGCCAAAATTTTAATTTTTTTCAGTTTCGAAAAACGTCAAAGGAAAAAGTTGTTTATTTTTAATTTTTATACTTATGTTTTCGACTTTTAGTAAAAAAAAAAATTAAGAGGACAATTTTCATTTAAAGGAATATAAACAAATCTATAGAATTATTTATATTTAACACTTAAATGAGGCTAAATGTAGTTTTAGATATTTTTTTATGGTGAACTAAAATGTTATAAAAACCGACCAGCATGATGCAAAGTTTATCAGGTTTCAATAAATCGATTAAAAAATCAATTGAAAAAATATGTCTAAAGCGATATTTACGCGCAAAAACTTATTTTACACGACAGTAGTAAACATGAAAAATTCTATAGAGGCTTGTTTAATGTTAAGTTAAAAATTTTACTAGATAACTAAAAATAAACAACTTTTCTTTTTTAAAATTTGATCACTGAAAATGTGTAGTCATTTAATGGCACTTCGTAAGCAGTTGCTAAATCAAATCAAAATCCAATTTTTCCAAATAGATCCAAATAGATTATAAAAAAAATTCCTTTGATGTTTATTTCATTGGTATATGGTGTATATACCTGTACATATTTATATAATACAACTTATAAATACAATTTTTTCCGTTGTTGTCTAGCCTACTTTGTTTTTCTGGAATTACATATATTTGTTCATACATTTCTAACTTCTATTATTTTCATAAAATAATATGTAGTTTAAATTTGTATTAACTTGATAATTTTGGTTTTGTGTGACACTTTATTGTACTAGAAAAAATGAGTATTGTGATTGGATATATCTTATCAGTCACTTATATACTAAATTCAGATATATCCTATTATCGAATAAATGTGATCTGAAATAAAAATACTTCTCAAATATGATCCAATCGCAGTAATGATCCATCATTGAAATATTATGGAATGTTTTTGACGGTAGAAATGTATATTTTAAGGGTGAAGGGGTGAAGTCTGGTTAGTAAAGTCAATATTTTATGCAATGACAGTAAAAGTCAGTTTTTTTTATTTTCAATATTTTAAACTTTTTTGTTATGAATAGATATTATTATGGATTGGATATTATGATTAATGGATATTATATATTATGGATTATTATGAGGGAACAAAAAAAATGTTACTATAAAAAATTTAGAGGGTGATATACATATACATGTCCGGAATTATATAGGTAACTTTAATAATGATAGTAAATGTCCCAAATATGTAAGTTGCATAAATTATATTTCTGTTAATTTTAAAATTTCTTTACTATTTCGTTTATCCTAGTTGTGCTTTGTTTAATTTTTTCAAATGGGACACTATATGTTATTGCATTTTTTTAAATTCTCTTCAAATTTAAGGTCTATTTTTATAAAATTTTATATTTAATTTCTATTTTACAGTGGTGTATCAATTTTTTTTTTAATAAAGGTCAGCGCCAATGGCGTTTTTTTTCTACGACACTGAAACTGAATAATTGAAAATACTTTTATAAAATACGTCTTTACCATCAAAGATGTGGATTTGGAAAATATTAGAGAAAAAGTATTTTTTTCAAGAACTTTTAACAGCATAATTCAAAAAATAAACATAATACACAGAACAGAATTTTATGAAGATATAATAGATATAATTTATTTGATATGTTTAAATCTTAAAAATATTAAACCTTAGGCAAAAAAATATTTGGTGTAAGAATACAACAAAATGTATATGAATTTGCCATATCATCAATCTCTTTTTGAATTAATCGTACTCCTCAATTAATTATACTTTAGAGATTTAGATCTATAGCATAGCAATTTCTGATAACTACATAAAGACGATTACATTATAGAAACATTTTAAATCTTCAAATTTTACATTGCGTAAAAAATTTATTAACACGTAACTGATCTAATATTTCTTTACTTTTGATTATATTCAGAACTTACAGCAGTTAAATGTATATTTTTATTTTCTCTAGGAAAATTTTTAATTCTGCAAGGAGGAACAAAGTTTATGTTATGTTATGTTATGTTATGAGTTATAAGCCATTTTATTTGCCATGCATATGAAATATGCAGATAATAGTTTGGATATATTAATACATATTTTTTTTTGCTCCAGAATCCAACCAGGCAATCAATAGCAAATATGGTTGCACGATCAGCTCATCAATCTCGAATTACACAGACCTCTAATAATGGTCATGTTATACCAACTAATGAGTCAATAGTGAAAGAAAGTAGTATACCAACTAGTAAAACGAACACAGTACAGGTAAGTATATCAAAGCAAAAACTGATTTCTCTTTATCTATAAATCCAACAAATTGATTTTTTTTTAATATATCACAATTACAAAGATGGGACACAAGTTTTCTATGTAACCTAAAAAAAACTAGATTTTTTTTTAATTTTAATTCTAATCTGTTACCTATCACTGATTTAGCGGGAAAATTGAAAGATATGAAAACATAATTGAATTGAAAGTTAAAAAAGGAGGGCATCAGTAAAAGCAAACATATACAGGAAAAAAAAAACATTCATGTAGTTGTGGGCAAAAATAATCTTATTAAAAAATTGGGTGCTCTGCTTTTATATAACGTATCACCAGAGATCAAGCATATTTATTTAATTGAAAGTAAAACAAAATTATTAGATATTATAAAATCATAACCAACTTGTTCTCTATTGCCTCTAAAACAATTGCATTCAATAAGTTTATGTTTCTTCACAGACAGTGACACCAAATTTTTGAGTAGTGTATTTATTTGTAGTCATAGCCATCTCTACATCATGCCTTTATATTTGGAAAAAGAGGAATGGCTATAACTTTCTGACTTTCTGGAATAAATGTGACAACATATATATTTATAGGAAGCATAAGAACATCCTGTTTTTAATTAGAACTAGATCATGGCCAACTATTGTTTTCATTGTACAGTTTTGTTGAAAATTTTATTTTTTTAAACTTCATGTCTATAGATAATTTAGGAAATAATATCAGTTGCTTTTGTAATTTTAATACCCAATATTTTACAGTGTCCTCCATAAATTAACTGCAATAGAAATTTTTTGTTTTCTGCCTTATTTTTCAGAAATATAGTAATTTTCCCTCAAAAAACTTTTAAATTTCCTGTTGACACTAATTTAAAAAATCAAAACCATAAAATGGAATTGATTAACTAATAAATGCAAAAGGCATTTCACGCAAATTTTTGTATTTTTGATTCATAACTTAAACACACTGTACTGTGTATCCATATTCCGAAAACAAAACCTCAGAAAATCTCTATGGGTCATACAACACTAATTTTTTTTTTATAAGAAACCATTCCTCTTTAACATTATAATAGGGAGTTTATATACCTGCTCTATTTATGACAGATATTTGAAATTTTGTTCACCAAGTACATTTGTGCACAACAGATCTAATTTTGATGCACTAATAAATATTTGTTTCTCTTGTTGCTCCTGTATGCATAAAGTGTTAGTAGCTGTCATAATGTGATCACACAAAGTATCCAGGGTTTCGATCCCCGTCTGATGGACATTGTTTAGATACTTTCACAAAAATATTAGATTGAGTTCACCTTATATAATTTAACACACCATGCACCTAAGTGGAAATGAAGAGGCTTTCCATTGTACAAAATCCACATTATTTTTTATTTGGTAAAATAATTGGACCAATTAAACAATCCTTGATAAATTCTGCTCAAAGGTGTAAAGAAAAACAGTGCTGACTGGTCAGTGTTGTCTTACTGCTTGTGAGATTTTCCTTCCTCAGACGTGTGTTGTGATTGTCACGCACGCCGGTTCTATTCGTAAATACAGCTTTGTCTGTCGCCAGCCATTGCACTAATTAATGATATTACAGGGTAACGAAATATGTTACTGAAAATTTGAAGTATGGAGTTTAAGCAGCATTTTGCACCACAAATTAAAGTTTTAGATATTTCGAAAATTGTGTTGACGTCATGAAATATTTTTTTCCACGAAAATACCTGTATTTTTCCATATTTAAATAGAACATATTTTTCCGATAAACTTTTATTTAAAAATTTTTCTCCATCTATTTTCATTAAAAAGTTATGACCAGAAGTATAAATAATAATTACAAATGATTTGTAATAATTATTTTAGAATTTACTGCTTCGTTAATAGTAGGAGGCCTTTGAAAGCTTTCATACAAGGCTTGCTAGGACACTGTTAATGATGCAAGTTGCCAGAAGTCCTTGAAATAGTAATATCAAATACTAAACATGGCTTTAATTAATCGCAAAGAAAACAGAAACAATAAAAGTAGAACAAAAAACAAGAAGTATTTTACATATATAACCAAAATTATTGTAATATATTTCTATATGTCCACCCCCTGCAACTAAACATAAATCTAACCGATGCCTAACTTCTTTTATAATTGCGTTCCTCGGCATATTAGGAGTAAGCTCTTCACAGGCATTTTGAATTTTTTCTTTTACATGTTCTATATTACGTGACATACTTTTATAGACTTTATGCTTAAGGAAACCTCATAAAAAAAGTCCAAAGAAGTCATGTCGCTAGATTTTCTAGGCCATTTTATGGGTCCATTTATTCCAATCCATTGTCCCTCGAAAACAGTATTTAAATAATCCTGCACAATAAACGCTTTATGGGGTGGGGCTCCATCGTGCTGAAACCACAAACTCCTTCTCAACTGCAAAGGTATGTTTTCGAGAAGTGCTGGGAGTTCTTCTTGCAAGAAACGCAAGTATTCTATACTATTCAACTTCATAAAAGTATGGTTCTATCAAATGACATCTATTGACACCACACCACACCACACACATCCACACCAAAATGTCCTTGATTTTGTATAGGATGAACAAAGTATGGTTTCTCAATGGGCCAATAATGTTCATTTTTTTATTTGGTAAACCATTACTTACAAAACGGCTTTTATCCGTACAAAGAATATGATGAAATATTCATCGATCAGAAACAGCAGCTACCATGATTCATTTAAGAAAACTCAATCTTTTTTCTAGATGAATTTCAGATAAATATTTCAAGTTATGTGTTTTAAAATCGTGGTAACCATTAGCTTTTAATATCTGGCGAATCGAAGATGTTTTCAAATTTAACTCGTGACTAGCTTGCCTTATTAAGTTTTGCGGGTGGTTCTCAAAATATTAACCACTTGTGCAGTAGTATACTTATCTTAAACCCTTTTTCTTATTGATTTTCCCTTTCGATTCAAAAATGCATTTTCATTTTGTCATAGGTTGTCATTGTTCTAGCCTGACAAATATTTTGTAGTCAGAGACATGACAGTCAGAAATCTTTCCCTATACAACTGAACAGCTCTTCTAGAATTTTTCTGTGCTTCTCCATAACATATCAACTTTTTTTGCTGTGATAGCATTGTTACAAATAATCGAAAAAACACTGAAAACTGCTAACAACTCTGTCTGTAAACACTTTCCAGAGAATGTTCCATAAAGTTATTATTATACCTAATGTAACTTTGACGTCCTAGTTATTGTTTTTACTTTTGATCATAATTTTTTAATAAAAATAGATTTTTTTTAAATAAAAGTTTATCGAAAAAGTATGTTTCTTTTTAAATATGGAAAATAAAGGTATATTTCTGGAAAAAAAAAAGATTTCGTGACGTCAATACAATTTTCGAAATATCTAAATCTTTCATTTTTGGTGCAAAATGCACTTTAATCCATGCCGCTTGAACTCCATACTTCAAATTTTTCGTAACATTTTTCGTTACCCTGCAACGTCGAGTATACTGTATACTGTAGCAAAAAATTATTGAAAATTAAATACTGAATTAGCAAGCACATTTAATATTAATTTTTAAATTTATACTGTAAGTTAAATTTTTCTTTCTAGTTTTTAGCTAGCATAGTTGTGTAGTTAACTGGAAGTTTTCTAAATAAAAATATGTGTTTCAACAAAATTAACACACAACTAAAAGTGGGCCCCAGTTTCAAAGTTGATTTTCTCGTGAACGACTGATCTGATTTTCCCACACAAGCACAAGGGCCTGCACGCACCCACACACAGACGAACACACACTCACAGACAGGCGCGGACACACACACAACACACTCGCACATAGGCAGGCAAACCACACACAGTCTTGTTTAATAAATGATTATTTGTTTTTATTTTGTAGCTTAAATATTATTATAACTTATTCAATAAAGGATTTTCATAAATTGCCATTCTATTTTAAAATAGTTTCAGAACTAATTGAATACTCCCACTGCTTCCAAACTTTTTGACTTAGTGTATAGTACGAAGCGATAAGTTTTTTCCCCAAAATCTGGAATATTCTGTAGGGTTAGTAGTTCGCTAGAAAATCTATTGCGAAATTGAGTTCCATTTTTAATGATTTTGATTAGAAATATATAATTTTTATGGTTTTTATTTAATTTAGAATACTCGACGGAGTAATGTGGTAAAAGAAGTAGAGAAACTGAAAAAAAACCGAGAAGAACGACGGCAACGACAAGCTGAAGAAAAGGCGGAAAAAGAAGCTTTTTTACAAATGGCCCCGGGAAATCCACATTGGGAATTGTTAAACATGATATTGTAAGTAAACAGAACATTTTAATGGACGTTTTTTACAAATGTCAATTTTGTTCTAAATTAACAGTGTGTATGTAACATATTTTTTACGTTTTTTTATCACTGTAATATATTGTATTCCATCATTAGTCAATATTTTCAATTTAATTTTTTTGTAATTTTTTTGTATTTAATTTTCTTCATTTTGTTACCATAAAATTTACTTTTAAGTGGTACTTGGGGGTATGACAAGTCAAATAAAAAACTGGAATATTTTTCGCAATGTAAAAATAAAAATCTATTAAAAATCCAGAAATTATTGTTACAATAAAATAACAATATGTAGATTTTAATAATCAATATCATTAATTATTTAGAGGCAGTTTAACCATACTCTAAATGTAGAATATGAAAGAAATCTACAAGGAAAAGTGTTTATTTGAGTTGGCAAGATATGGTGGGGAAGATGTGTGTAAAATTTGATTTATAAAAACACAAACGAAATGTGAAAGTATCACTGATGTTTAACCAACACAACTGTCTAATCTTTTTAGAAATTCTATTATATTTTTTTAAGCAAAAAACATCTACAACAGCTGTTTTGAATTTTCTGAAGGTGATACTGAGTGATTTTGTCTAAACAAGAAAAATATACAATATTGCAGTAATTTAAAATAGACAACACAAGTGATTGAACCATTTTTTTTTTCTTAATTTAAAATTTAATATACTTACATTTTGGTAAAGCAACCTCAAAGCAATATAACATTTATTTACCAAAATAGAGACTTGTTCTCGAAATCGAAGTTTAGAATCTAGGAGGAGCGCTAGATTTTTTACTACATCTAATAAAGAATTTAAGGGCTGATTATTAATATGCAATTTTAATTCTCTCTGCATTTTTACTTTCATGTGTTCTGGTGTGAAGAAAATAACATTACATTTACTAGAATTAAGTTTTAAATTATTACGTTCAGAAAAATGCAAAATAGATTCAAGATCGGAGTTAATATTATTGTTAGCTATAATAAGGTCACTATTGAAGGAAAAAGACAACTGTGTGACGTAAGAGTAATCTACCGACTTAAAAATGTCAGCCGTGTAAATGAGAAACAGGAGGACCCAGAACTGAGCCTTGAGGAACCCCCGAAGAAACAATCCCAGCCTGTGAGGATTTATCATTTAGCATAACTATTTGCTGACGGTATGTCTTAAAGAAATTCAGAGATGTTGTATCAAGTCCATAATAAAATAATTTTTCACAATGTTATGGTAGTAAATATTCAAATCTTTTATATTCCTTTTTTGAGTTGACTCGGCGGACGCAGAACTCGATTTTGGAATTTACATTCTCATGATTATTATGTTTTAAGTAACTTTTTTATAAAAATAGGGCAATGAGAATCCTAAGCAACATGTGAAAAACCAAACAATAGAAGCACATTCGAAGCTCAATCACATGCAGAACAATAGTCATAACCTACAAATAATGCATAACCTTTTTATACGAATTAATATTTAATGACGGCTTAGACTGATACATGTTTTTATTTTGCTTCAAGGGTCACGCATCAGTAACAGTTAAAGATGAGTTTTCTAGTAAGACGTGTTGCTTCTGCTTTCTCAGAAAAGTTGCCAATTCAACAGGTTCGTGTTTAACTATAAACCCAGATATTCTTGGGATAATAGATCCAAGTTCATTGATTTCATATTTTGGTAATCTCTTCGTTACTGGAACACCCAACTGCCATACTACCACTGCACAAATTTTTTATTTTTGAGACATAAAAGCTTGTTTTGATACTCCATATTCCAGATATTTCCAACTGTTACAGTTATAGCCAACTCATTTTGCTTATTTATATAGTTTTTCTCTTGTATTTTTTTTATAGTCTGTATTTTCAATATAATCAAACCTTGCTGCTTGGTATCAAAATAAAGAGAATCGAAGTCTTCATTACTACATACAAAATACAGAGAATGGAATATGTTCCATTCGGAAAAGTAGAAAAAAAATTAATAAGAATATCGGTATTTAGAAGATAATTTTGGGTACTCTATATTAAATGTTTATATTTGTTTTATATAGTACAGTTAGTTGTTAGTGACCAAAATGTCTTTTAAAAGCTCACTTGGCAACACAGCATTTAAGTCCAAAATAAATACAGGGTTTAGGGGATCATCGAAATTCATTAATTTAAAAAAATAAGCTTACAGATATTTTTGCAACATGCAACTGTATACATGTTTTCAGTTCTAGAGTGTGCCTCATTTATCAATTAATTCTTTTTTTTCTGTGAACGACATTTATTCGAAATAGACGACTAATGAATAAGGTTAATTTCTAGTAATTGTTTTTATTTTCCTATAGGGAATATCGACGTGGTTTAGATATTAAACCACTATCGGAGAACGACGCCATTGAAGATCATTTAATAACAGTTTGTGTTCGAAAGAGGCCTTTAAACAAAAAGGAAGCAGCTAGGAAAGAAGTAGATGTAATTACGATTCCAAGTAAGAACCAATTAATTGTTCACGAACCAAAAAATAAAGTGGACCTAACAAAATATCTGGAGAATCAACTCTTTAGGTTCGATTATGCTTTTGATGAAACATGCTCAAACGAAATGGTGTATAGGTAATCCTTTTCTAGTACATATTCTATAGTTTTAATTACCATTACTTCATTCTAGGTACACCGCACAACCATTAATAAAAACAATATTCGAGGGAGGTTTTGCAACTTGTTTTGCATACGGCCAAACAGGATCAGGCAAAACACATACTATGGGTGGCGACTTTAATGGCAAAACTCAAGATTGCCAAAAGGGTATTTATGCAATGGCAGCAGGTGATGTATTTAGACTGGCAAATTCACCAAAATATCGACCTCTGAACCTTGTTGTCTCTTCGAGTTTCTTTGAAATATATTCTGGGAAGGTGTTTGACTTACTCAACAACAAAGCAAAACTGAGAATATTAGAAGACGGTAAACAACAAGTACAGGTAGTAGGTCTTACTGAAAAAGTCGTTAGCAACACAGACGAAGTATTAAAACTAATTCAAAAAGGAAATCAAGCACGCACATCTGGACAGACATTTGCCAACTCCAATTCCTCTCGTTCACACGCAGTTTTTCAAATTTACCTACGATCGAACAACAATATGTCTAAAATATATGGTAAATTTTCACTAATCGATTTGGCTGGGAATGAAAGAGGAGCAGACACTTCATCAGCAAACCGACAGACAAGTAAGTTATATTTATGTTTTAACTGTAACAAATTTGATATTACAGCTTACTCAAATTTAATATTTTATTTTTATAACTTACTTCTCAGATAATAATTAGTAATTAGATATTTTCCCATTATAATTCATAATACGATCACAATAATGAACATGACATTAATTATTCAAAGTAAAAAACACACAACCAAAAAGCAATAAATTTCTTTTTATTAAACAGAACTTAAAAAATCAAATATATGTTTGAGCAAAACTGAACAAATACCGCACCAAAAATTTGAATTAGCTTTTTAATATTTTTTGTCGATATTTCACATTTACATTATCTAATGAAACTAGTCTATCATTTCACTCATATGATCTGCTAGTATACTAACTTTCTTCATGATTTTTCAACCTAGTTGAAGAATATTAACATAAATATAAAATACCCAAAATGTATTTCTGTTCTTTTTTCAAAATTACTTTTATTTAATTTATTGGCCACTTAGCCTGCATTAGAAAAATGGTTGGATCAGGGAAAGTGTTAGGCTGTGCCACATGATCGGTCAACTGTTTAGCCAATTGGTCAGATTTTGAATTACGATTTTGATGGTTGGGTCTCAACCGTTTATTTAAGTCTTAACATTAAAACCAAATGTTTTGTAACTGACATATGGAGCAAATTTGACAGTATATTTAAATTTAAACTTTTTTCGAAAATGCAGGGCAATTGACTTTGAAGATTAGTAAAGATTAGAAAGAAAAGTTTAAATATGATTTACTTACATGCATAAGTAGCATAGGTACTACTATAATGCACTTTTGTGAATACAAATGTTTCTTTGGGTTTAGAGCGATTGCATTTATGAAAGTATAATACAATTTGATATATGTAGTAATCTACTGTGATACGATGTTATTGCAGCCAAAAATATACTGAAATTATTAAAATATTAAATGTTAAATGATATTAAAAATGCATAAGATTGTTATATGCGCTATGATACACAGTATTAATATTTCATTGTTTATATTATGCTGCTGTATTTTTTACTTCTTGTATTTACTTTACAAATAATTTCAAAAAACATGCTTCATTTGAAAATTTCCAATTTTATTTTATTATTCCAAATTGAATTATACAAATAAACAAGCTGAATGTAATTCATTTCTAATGACAAGTATCAAAATATTTGTTAAAATTTCCCGCCACCTATCCTCATCCATACTTTATTGTGCTGTTGCCGTTACTCCTTCGAGTTTATTATTTAGCGAACGACAAATTTTTAATGTTTAATAATTTATTTCTCTGTGAAATGTGCGGTAACCTACTTTTTTCTTTCATCTATTAATTAATGATTCAGGTAAATGTATATTTTTTTTGTCTTACCATTTGCATTTTTTCACCCGCAGTTCGATTGTAAGGGTATTTCCCATAGGTACCTATGTTAAATAGTCAAATTTTTGGCATTAATTAAAAACAAAAACAAATCGATAAATAATTCGAGAATAATTCACAGAATTTGATTCCGCATTGCAAAAATTATATATCTCAATAATACGAAATTGGAAATAAATAACCCCTTGAGTGTTTTTTTTTGCCACAAAAGGTTATTTATTTAAAATTTCTTTTTCTTTTTAGTATGTGTAAAAATACTAAATAAAGAACAATTGCTGATTTGTTGTAATTATTGGCGTGTTAAATAAAATAATCTTTGGCTACCTTATATAAGTGCATACTGCATATACAGGGTGTCCCCGAATATAAAAAACAAAAAATAAATTGTTGAAATAGGACCTTCTGGAATTCAGTTTGTGAAACAAATGTACTGATTCTCTATAAACAGATTCTTCCAATTCATTTGAATTCACTTCAACTACAGTAATATCTTTCTAAATAGTATCTATGAGTGCTTCTCTTATTATAATTTTTTTGTTTACAGAGGAGTTTAAATTGTTCTTGATAATAAATCCATGGGCACACTTACTTAGTTTTTTAATCTCAGAAATTTATATTTTTTAACTGCAAGAAAATTTTCTCACAATGAAAATCTTTTCTAAATATTCTACTAACCAAGGTTTACAGAATTTTACAAATTTAAAATCATAGAACATTATATTTCATGATCAATTCCTGAAGTCTCTATTTACTCTTTTACAGCAGCTGTTTTATCAATCAATGGACACCCTGTATATAATAGTTATCTGTATCTTGACAGCAACATTGTTATTTTAAACAGAATGTCGCGTTTTATTAATTCTACTTTTTTGAATCAATGGTGTTATTAATTCATTATATCAAAAGTGAGCAATTTTCAATAAATTTCTGATTTAAAGAGGTTCTATTTACCATTTTTGCATTACAGGTACACACCTGTTATGGAAAAGAAAACAAATCATGTTATGTTAAAATATCAGAAAAATATTTTTTGCAACAGACATGTACAGAAGTATTACACAAAAATATTCACGTGTTAAACAGGCATTACCTAAAATTCGTTACTATTCCTCTATAATTAAAATATAACATTGTATTGTACTTTATCTCTGAAATTATTGAATCTATTGATTGAGAAATATAATCAATAACTTAATTTGCAGGAATGGAAGGTGCTGAAATAAACAAATCTCTTCTGGCTTTGAAAGAATGCATCCGAGCATTAGGTCGCAAAGGAGCTCACTTGCCATTTAGGGTTAGTAAATTAACACAAGTTCTTCGTGATTCCTTCGTAGGATCAAATTCTCGAACATGTATGATTGCTATGATATCACCCGGAGTGAATTCATGTGAACACAGCTTGAACACACTGAGATACGCCGATCGTGTCAAAGAACTGGGAGGTGGCGATCTCCAAACTAATACTGGATCTGAAAATGAACAAGATGATGATGGAGATTTACTCCAGCTGAGGTCATTAAATGTAAGTTTGATAAGTAAATTATTTCAATATTGAAGGCTTATAATTTACATTAAAATAAATTAGCATTTTTTTCTTAACTACATTAAAAATGGTTATAAACATTGTAGATATTTGGGTTAAAGTAACATACCGAGTTACCTACTCTATGGCTTCTTCATGATAAGTGATAGTGACATTATTGAATATAAGTAAAATTTATTTTTTTTTCGCTTTTATTTTAACGGAATGTATTTGAACTATATTTTTACCAACTGTAGAGACAAATACACTATCAATTTTATCATTTCGATATGAAAAATTTGAGTGTACCAACTTGTCAACATAAAACAGTAGAATTGTCTATGTAATTGTATTGAAGTTCCTGACTCTCTAGCTAAATACGGAATTTGCTTAAAAAAAGACTGTGAACATGTGCTGGAAAGGAGAAGGAATATATTCATGATATATCACAGTGAGTGTTTGATGTTGCCACCTCCTTAGTCAATGAGCTCGTTGAATTAAAATTACGCTTGTTTACAAAAATTTCCTGCTGTAGCATACATTCTTTCTACGGCCACAGTATTTTGTCAAAGCTCTCCATGTATCACTAAGATATGCACCAATTTTTTATTACTGCAATTATGCACCGCTCAATTACTACAATTTTACTCACATTGTCCTAATACCAAAACATAAGAGATGTACAAAGATAACGGTTAGGAAACAACTTTAATGCAAGTAGTAAACGTTCTTTCCAAACAAAAAATAGTCTACAGTTATGTTTTTCTTTTGTGTGTGTTATTTACACTTTTTTATTAAGATTATGTCATTTAGAAAACTACAAGGCAAATTTTAACAGGTATTTTGATAAATTTCAGTAACTTGAGAAACATGTTGGCATTTATACATAAGGAAAAAGTTTCTAGATCGAAGGAATTGTTTAGCAATTAATTAATAAAAAATAGTAAAGTTTGTTCTATTTGGATTCAACGTGAATTTATTATTTTTAAATTCAATTGAATTTTATAAAAAAAAATATTTAACGAGTGCTGTTAGTACTTTTATCGAATTGAATATCTTCATAATGAACAGTATTTTATTTGTATTATTATTTATATAAAAAATAACAAACATGAAATTGCAGTGACAATAGTCCCCACTATAGATATTTGGTGAAAAACATATTCTGTGTAAAGTTACCATAATTCACGTAGCTGTAAATAGTTAAGTCATTAAGTTCTCCACTCCCTGCCCTTCCCTCCCATCCTTTTACTCATTCAAGAGTGATATTAAGTATGCAGGTTATGATTTATTATGATATTTTTTCTCAAGTCCTGTAGAATATTGTATTTTGTGCCTATGGGAAGAAATTTGCTTTCAAAATAGAAATTTTTCATATCTATCAATTTGAAACACAACAGAAATTATCCAAAACCTTTGTCCACTCTATATGGTATGTGTATATGAAAGCTATTATTTCTCTACAAAAATAACATCAATTTTCTTGATCTAATATAAATATTTATTATATTTACATTTACCCCACTAGATACATGATTGTAATAAAAAGTAAATTAACTTTTATGTACATAATTTGTTCACAAATAACTAAATATAAGTTTGTGAAAAGAAAAACTTACACATACATACTTTATAATGCCAAAGCAAAAAATAAAATTTGTTGCTTATTTTACTCATATTCAATAATACAATACTGCTAACACTAATGCAAAACAAGCTCTAAAGGTGACTGGGGTTGCCCAGTATATATCTGTAAATAAAGCTCATATTAATAGTAAATAATATTTAACCACATTGAGAGAAGTAGTCTTTCCCAACACAGAATTCAATTCAGTGAGTTTTTTTTATGAAATAAAGTTCGATTTATAGGTCGAGCATAAATTGTAGTTAACATTGGGGGTTGTAGTTAACCATGCATTTGGGGCATAATTTGATATAATCTAGTCTTGTTTGATGATGCATGATTTTCCAAAAATTTCCATTATCTGAGATGGCAGTGTATTTTGTAGGAAAATGATATGACACCCGAAATGTTAAATTTCCACCAAGTAATATCTGAATTGCAAGTTGCAGAAGATAACATGCTCGATAACCATAAACAAACCATAGAAGACTTATATTCAGCCTATCAAAAAGCAGTTGAACTGTTAAGGATGACTGATGATGTTACTTATGATCAAGAAGGTATGAAACCATAGTACCGTTGTTAAATGTTGATGACTTGATATAATTTCCCAAATTATCGATTATATCAATTTCACATAAAAAAGACTTTTGTGAAGTAATTAGTTTATATGTCAATTGAGGGTGAATGTTTATTTGGAAAATTATTGTGTTATATTTTTATATGGGTTACTTACAGTAGAACTTCAAATAACCAAACTAATTGGGGCAAGGTAAATCAATAATCACAAAGAAATAGTTGATTTATTAAGGGGTAACACCACTGTAAAATTCTAAAATAAAACATTTTTGCAATTTTTTTCAAGTGGAAGGAAAAGTAAGAGGATAATAAATAATATTCAAAAACCATGTCTTTAAATGTTAAAAATAATATATATTCATAAATAGTACAAAATAGTTGCAGTCAATCTCGCAAGGCATGTTGAATTTAAGGTGCTCTGCTGACACAAATTTAAATATGGAAAAAACAAAGAATTTTGTATCGTGCCGTTTTAAAAAATCGTGTTTCGAGAAAAATCCCTTTAAAGTCTTTCGTTTAAAAATGCTTCTAATGAACACAAACCGTCTAACAACATCTGTTAGTAGTATTAGAGAAGTTAGAAATCAAAAGGTAAGTCTAGTGACTTATCTTTTGATTTCTAACTTATACATACATACTTTATTTGCCTAATGCCTGTACCCTTCCGACAGGTATCTATGGGCCCAGGTAGTCATTTCGGAGCGTTCCGAAGGACTTGTGATAGAGTTCAGAATTTCACAGAAAAAAAATTTGTACAAATATCAAACTTTTTCCCCTTATTTTAGAAGGTTCAGTCAATAAAAAAAATGAATCTGAAAATAATCTGGTTTTGACCCCTTAAAGTTGACACACATTTTACAAAATTTGAGTAACTTCTATTGACTCGCGTCATTAAAAATCCATTAAATGTAGTGCAATGTTTATCTAGTTTCAATGACTTATTTAAAACTCACATATCATATTTATGTTGTTGTAGAAACTAGACTACTGATACAATCCAATGTATACATATGGAGACAAGTTTAGGGGTTTAGATATTTTATTTTTTGGAAAATTTTCATTTGTCTTAAAGATTATGAAATTTGAAAAGTTTTATGTTAAGGTATAACTTCAAAGTATTTTGAAAAATGTATGTGCAACTCTTTTTAAGATCGGAGTGGAAATTGACCATGTTTTAATTTTTTATTTCACAAATGTTTTTTTGACAAAATTTCTCTCTAAAAAAATTATATGAGATCCACTATAATTTTCGGCAACCGGCACTATTGTTTAAATGAATTTTTTTCCTTAATTTGGGCAACCATTTTAGAAACTGCGCTGAAGAATTATATTAGTTCATCTGAATCATGACAAAGTGTTTGAATAAATTAATTAATAGTACTAGTGATAGTAGAGTGCCCGGAAGCGTTAAATATGCTTAAAAATTACAGGCTGAATTATGTATAAAATTGAAGCTTATATCTTACTGGATCGGAATCCGAAGGTAATAAAAAAATAACTTGGGCAGAAGGGCAGTAAAATCAAGAAACGAGTTATCACCATGGGCGGATAATACAGCACATTGGCTATAATTCCCTATAAAAATTAACTTACATTTTGTACAGCATACATTTATTATCAATTTTTGAAAGTTGTTCTTAACGTTGAGTCTTATGGCAGAATAAATTTTTAAACTTAACATCTTAAAATTCAACATTTTTTTAGTTCCCACGCCGTTTACCGGAAAATGAAGGCCCTAATCGAAAAATTTTACTCTTGCAAAAAGTTTATGTCACCATTTTGAAAGACAACAGTGTTTAATTCAAAATTTTTGCTTCAATAATAAACAAGATATGGATAAAAATAGGTCATTTTTCGATCGGCCGGCGGACGGCTGGCTGCTTCACGTCCCCACTTCGACACAGTCGCACCTGTCTCACAAAATATGATTTTTTTAATAATTAGATTTAAAAATATCAATTTTTTTATATTCACAAATCGGTAATATTTGGTATTTTGTCCATTCCACGTTTTATATCACAACATATTTTGTGAAGCAGGGATGGTTCGGAGTAGTGGCGGCGCGTGAACATTGATTGAATGTGTTCTGCTTAGGGTTGTTATATTTGCTGAATTGAATTAGAAAATTTTTAAAACTTTCAAGGTCACGCGTTTTCCTGGCACTTCTGAATTTCAAGGAACAATCCATTTATACAAAAATACAGATTTTCACAAGAACGATTTTTGAAATATCTGTTCACAAATTACCTACTGACAGTATAAATAAATTGGAATAAATTAAATATATTTTATTAAATTATTGAATATTGTTTATCAACAAAAAAATCGTTTGTGAAATTTACCAACGATTCAACGAATTTTAATTTTCCTCGCCGTATTATGATTTTTTCTTTTCTTCTTCTTCTTCTTCTTTTTTTATATATATGTACATTATATTATATTCCGGGAGTTATACGTGCAAATCCGAAATCCGGGACCATACAGCTAATTCCCGGTACAGTCACAGAAAATCAAGGTCATACCCATTTGGCTAGATGTCCTTTTATATGTTGCCAAGATCTGCACTAAAATTTGTGAGTCCACGAAACACATCAGGGTTGTCCGAATTTTCTGTCTCGTGTCCGCGAAGTGCTAATTCGAAAGCTCCACAAAATTTTATGCAATCTACGATTTTAGACAATACATAACGATTTTTCGTTACCTGTTCATTGTGTTTCCATATATTATACCAATATGTAGAATCTAACTTGACTTTCTATGTTTATTTTACCTAATGACTTACATTACTTAAGTCTTTCACACTGTATATCCATGCTTTATCCCCACCGAAAAGTAAGCACGGAAAACAAAACGGTGTATTTTTTAAATCACACCCCCACACCCACTGCTTTTGTGTATACATTATTGTTAAATTGTCTTTTATAACTGTTACTTCGGCTTGTTCCACTACCTTCAATATTTAATTGTGGTGTTGGCCCACCTAATTCTTTTATTTTTAGTTTATCCTCATAACGCAGAGAACCAAATAAAGTTTTTTTTTTTTTAAACGAAACGTTATTCATTTTAATAACTATAATATCCGTAGACGCCTAAATGAAAATATTCACACGTGCCGCTCGCAGAAATAAACCACCACGTACGAAATATTACTGCATTTATTACTGCAGCAGTGGCTGTCGTTGTTGCAGCCACATAACTCCATATATTCGTGTACTGGGTCGCATGCCTGATTAGCCAATCAATACAAAGGACGCATCTAATCGTTCGCTGTGCACACATTTTGTATACGAGGTTGCATATATTAAGGAGCATAGCTCGCATCGTAATAAATAATATAAGCTCCTACATTTATTTTAGCACGAGTACATTTGGATTCTTTAAATATTTTGTTGATATTTAATAATTAAATACATAAAATTTTATGTGTTCTGCAGCTCTTATGGTAAAACCGCCACTGGTTCAGAGCCACGAGTTAATATTGGAGAATAACTAGGAGAAGATGCAGCATTTATTATACAGGGTGTCCCATTTTAATGTCCCACCCCAAATATCTCGAAACCCGAGCAGTACGAGGAAAAATGTTTTATACAAAAGTTATAGGGTTCGAAGGGGGACATACGGTGGTGACCTTGAAAATGACCTTGAAGTCGATTTTCAAGGTCAAACGAGGGTCAACTTCGATTTTTCAAATGAAAACCCCTATTTTTTATTGCAGGATCGTATTTTACGGAAAAAAATACAAACTTTTTGCAGGGATCTTTTTTTCGAAAATGCATTTTTTTCCGAGTTTTCACGAATTTCGTTCGTCATGTTGTTTGAAGTGTCAGATGGATCCTGGCTGGGATTCATGTGTTACCCTCGGCATTAGCGTTACCCGATGTGCACCACGTGGAGGTTGCCGATAGGATTCAGCACATCAATGCGATGACCCTTACGAAGAAAAACGTATTTGTATGTTCAAGTAGATGAAGATACGTTTTTCTTCGTAAAAGTCATCGATTGGTCCTGAAAAGGGCCGATTGTGTCAGTGGCTGGAGGTTTTGTGTCATTCTTACATCAAATGCTCGATTAAATGTTCACCCCGGTCAATGCACATTTGCACACGCTGCCGAAAGTTGACTTGAACGTTTCGAAGGGTTTGGATGGGAATTCCTCGAAACGCAGCCCTAATCCTCTCTTTCATGTTGTCCCGTGTTGTCGGAGCTTCAACGAAAACTTTCTCTTTCACTAGTCCCCAGAGGAAAAAGTCAAGGGGAGTAAGATCCGGGGATCTTGCTGGCCATTCATGGACTAGACTGCCTATCCCGATCCATCGACGGGGAAATGTGCGGTTCAAATAAAGTTTCACCGGTCGTGCACGGTGTGCCGGAGCTCCATCATGCTGGAACCACATTATTTGCCTCAAAGCAAGTGGCAGATCTTCCAACAACGGTGGCACACGATCAGGCAGCGAGTAATGCATGAATCCCAGCCAGGATCCATCTGACACTTCAAACAACATGACGAACGAAATTCGTGAAAAACTCGGAAAAAATGCATTTTCGAAAAAAAGTTTCCCGCAAAAAGTTTGTATTTTTTTCCGTAGAATACGATCCTGCTATAAAAAATAGGGGTTTTCATTTGAAAAATCGAAGTTGACCCTCGTTTGACCTTGAAAATCGACTTCAAGGTCATTTTCAAGGTCACCATCGTATGTCCCCCTTCGAACCCTATAACTTTTGTCTAAAACATTTTTCCTCATTCTGCTCGGGTTTCGAGATATTTGGGGTGGGACATTAAAATGGGACACCCTGTATAACTGTGAAGCTTTTTGGACTTTTTAACTGGTGGTATTATTAGCGATGAAACATTTGCTTATCCTGATTTTAAGATTTTTATTTTACATCCGAAATTCTGTGTAAGTATTGCTATAAGCGTTATTTTCGAGTTCTTTGTACCTGTTGAAAATAGCTGTACTAGTAAAACCTTTTCCTTTTCCAATACTAACTTCAACAAATTTTATTATGTTTTGTAAAGGTGTATTCAGCTTGACGAAATTTTTTTTTGGTACTTTCTGTAGTACTTTGTTCTACAATAGTGTGGTTTACCAAATGTGTTCCCAATTTTTTTGATTCTGTCATTAAGCAGTTCACGTGATATTTTTCCTCCATTGCTATTAAATCATTGGAGTCTATTGTTTCTAAAACTCCTGAAGAGATCGATGCAATGTTTTTTATTTTAGTTTCTATATTTTTAGACATAACTTGGGATAATCTCTTCCCAGGAGACCACTTCTGGCAAAATAAACATTTATTTATGTCAAATCCACCCTTACAAAGCGATTTACCTAGAAGTGGTGGAGGTTCAATACCAGCTACTCTGTACTCTTTCAGTCTTTCCACTCTTTTCCTTAAACTTTCAATATTTTGTTTGCTCATATAGGCACCATCAGTAATCACTTTTTATATGTCCTCATCTACATTCCGAATCTTAGTCGAATTCATAAAAGTAAAGAAAGTTTTATCCGTTGATTTGATTATAATACCTCCAATTTTTTTACATATTATACATTTTTGGTGTTTTTGCATTTTGAATTTTACAAGTGAGCCGATTTCGCTCTCAGAATTAGTGCTATCAGTTGTAGAACTTTCCATTTCGTGCACTGCTAAATTCTGATAAAAAATCTATAATTGGAATGTGGAATTCCCTACAATTAACTAAAGTAAAATTTCTCATCTAGATTATCCTTGTTAACAACACTGGACACCAACCACTATGTGTTTAAGTTTTTTAAAAGGTAAAACATTAAGTTTAACCCGATTGTAACCAGTGTTAGGTACTGAACTCGCCCACAAAACTATATTTATGAAAATATAAACACATAAGAAAGCCACTATAAATAGGCACACACTTAAAATTCCAGTAAGATAAGAAATATCAAAATAAAAAGTAATGGGGACGCAAAGCAGCCAGCCGTCCGTCGGCCAGACAAAAAATGACTTATTTTGTATTTTTATCCATATCTTGTTTATTATTGAAGCAAAAAAGTTTAAATTAAACAGTTGTCTTTCAAATTGATGAATGAAATTTGTTTTGCAAGAGTAAAATTTTTCAATTAAGGTCTTCGTTTTCCGGTAAATGACGTTGGATTGGAACTAAAAAAATGTTGAATTTGAAATTTCTTCTGCCATAAGACAACGTTAAGAGCAACTTTCAAAAATTGATAAAAAATATATGCTGTACAAAATATAAGTTTAATTTTTTTAGAGAATTATAGCCAGTTGGCTGGATTATCCGCCCGTGGTGATAACTCGTTTTTTGATTTTACTGCCCTTCTTCCCGCTTTATTTTTTTATTACCTTCGAATTCTGATTCAGTAAGATATAAGCTTCAATGTTATATATAATTCAGCTTGTAACCCCGCGACACCCACAGAAGTGAAAATAAATTGAAGCTGGCACTCTACTATGATTAAAAGTACTTATGTCTTTTAATTGTATTATTAATTATATTCGACAAACAGAAAATGTAATTTATACTTACTATTTAAAACTGTATTTTGCAAAGTTTATAGTATTGTTCTATTTCAGTATATTGTAAAAACTGGGAAGAATTAATTAACGATTCTCTGACGGTGCTTGGCCATGCTCGAGAAATTGTGGAAGATTATAAGGCAAAACTGACAGCTGAAGAGCAACTCAGTCGTAAAACTACAAAACGAAAATAAATTAATGAAAAGTCTAGTATACAATTTTTTAAATAAACCTTTATAGAAACTTGTATACTATTTATTTGCTTAAGTTATTTATTATTTTTTATAAATATAATTAATAATTTATTATTAGGCCTCTAAAACCAAATGCGCTTCTAAAATTACTAACTAGTATTGACATTCCCTTGATATGTATTCTTTTCATTCTTTATCGAAAAGAACATTTTATACTCATTATTAAGAAACATTATTATTGCATTTTGATTGAACAATGTGTGTTGTTTGTTAAAATATCTTTTTTGATTTTCAGGCAGTTATTTGTCAAACAGTTTCTTTTTAATTCTATTAAGTCTTATATAAAGTGAAAATAACAAATTCAGTTAAGAAAAAAATGTAATTGGTCATAATAATTAATTTTTAAGTATAGTTATCAGGTTTTCTCGATATTTTTTTAATCTTGTCAAGTAAAGTTGAATATAATTATAAATTTTAACAGCAATTTTGAAGTGGGTATAGGGATATTCGATAATTAAATTTAATAATTCTAAATTTATAAAAGAATCAAAATTTTTTCGTAATTAATTTATACTTTTATAAATTAATCGATTATGAATTCTACAAGTGTGTTTTAAAAAATAGTTGTTTCTGTAGTTGGCTATTTTTATTTATCATTATTAATCCAATATTAGGCTGTGCAATTCTTTTACTACAATGAAGGCTTTAAATTTTTATATTACATTGTGATTGAACAACTGTCTTACGTTGAATCCCAGAGTATAAATCAGACCTTAAAGACTAAGTAAAAGTTCTGTTTTGAAGTTACTGTATATTTTTTAAGAAAAATCAAAACTTGAAAACTAAATGTGAGAGATGTAATATAGTATCATGCTTTCAGTAATTTTTTTATTTCAGTATAAAGTACCGTGCATTCTATTGATTAATTGAGGCCTTTTTAATATTGTTTGTGACATGTATATTGTTATTACCAAACTGTTTTTTACTACACGTTCCTGTTTACTTATTAAATTGCTATTTTTATTTAATTTGTATTTCTTTTATTTAAAAAATCTTTTATGTTACTAGTATTAATACTGCATTCTTAAATGAAACCAGTTTGAAGTTTGTAGTAAAAATTAAATATATTTGCCTTAAACTTGTGACATGTTTATATAACAAGCTTGATTGAACGTTCATTATAATTACTGAAATAAAAGTACTACTATCATGTTTGTCCTCTTATTCGCAATCAGTCCTACTCCCATTTTAACGATTCCAGGCTAATTAATTCAATCAGTTTTTGGTAGTTTTGCACTTCAAATTAAGTGATATTTATGCAAGAAAAGTTTACACAAAAATGTATGGATACTATGAATTATATTTTCCAGTGGTGGCTCGTGACATTGAGAACAGGTGAAGCATATTCATTGATTGACTAAAAAAAAAAAGTCCGCAGGCAGTCAAACGGCTTTACATGAATCTGGAAATTTTTAGTTGCATTTGCAATATTTCTGAAAAACTGACGTTCGTGAAAAGAATTTTCATTTAGAATTTATAAAAAATAGAAATATTAGTTCGGCTTGTGGACTTCTGCGAACATTAACGCACACCGTACATGTATGTTCCAAAGAAGCTTTGTGATTATGACAGCCTCGATTGACTCCCAAAATTGTTAAATCCCCCCTTATTCCACACACCTGACTACACCCACAATTAAACACGGTATACAGAAAAGTTTTTTTAAATAAACACTCCAACCACTTATATTCTGAAATTTCCGAATGTACTTCCCCTTTTTTCCATATATAGAGAATAAGGCACAGGTCTCGCAATTTAAAAAATCCTTTTTGTCCTCAATTTTCCATCTGAAAAATGGCATTTCCAATAAAATACATGCTGGAATAGGAAACATTTCTACAGTTATTCTACAAAACAAATATTTAATCGTGCACTGGGCGACTGTTTAAAGGCAGGCGATGAGCGATGACGATGCTGCGCTGCTTCAATATCCGCGTCACTCGTTCCCCCCGCCGTAATTTTCTCCCATATTGGCCGCCTCATTGCCATAACAACCGCCGTAAACAACGCTTCAAAGAGAAGCAGAATTCAGACTGTTTCGATTTGTCACTTGCGTGTACTAAACGTTCTACGGTACGAGGTTAATGTTCGCGCTCAACGAAGGCAATGTTTTTTTTGAAGGCGTTTACTGCGCAACTATTCTGTTTATTTCTGCATATTAAACAAACAAACACAATACGTTTTCAATATAGAATTATATCTAAATTATAAAATTAAAAATAATTTTAAATTACACAACCAAACGGAAATTTTAGGTGGAGCGGTGCATCACCTGACGAAGTGCCACTGATATTATCCAACAGAATTTTATTTTACTACACAGTAATTGAATTTTAGTGCTGCAGTTTCAGTAAAAAATGTCTGCTTGTATAGTGTATTTCACTTCAGATGTGAAAGGTAAAATATGTTGCATTCATAATGCTGATAAAAATTCTGGATAAAATAACTGAATTGGTTGCTAAAATGTCGGGTAGCATGTAAAATTTTTTTTCAAAAAATCCACAGAAGAAACTGGTTACTAAAGCCGAACTGGTGGGAGTCTTTCACAATGTTGTACATGAATTAAATTAGCTTATTGTCAAATGAAACTTATGCAAAATATTTATGCAGATAGTAAAATATCCTCCAAAATTTCATGCAGGGTGTATTTTCGCAACAGCTCATAGAAGATTTGAACGACGGCTGGTAATTCTGTTACTTACCCCTATGCTGTTCAATATTTTCATCCTCGATGAAAGATAGTATGTAGAAAGTTACTGGAGTTTTATGAAGATCCAAAAGAAGGATCCATAGATATCTTCCAAAGTATCAAATACGTTACCGAGGGCAACGGTTTAAAAATGGACCAAATATCTGCATATAGTGCCGACAATGCCTCTATAAATTATGGGAGACATAACTCAATGAAAGCATTGAGCCGCGACATTGAAAGCATTGTAGTTAAAATTTACAATGGGTTTAGTTCTTCAGCAAGCAGGACCGAAAATTTAAAAGAATGTTTTGAATTTGCGCAAATAGAATATAAAGAGCTACTGCGCCACATACCCACTAGATAGCTGTCGCTTCTTCCAGCAATTTATCGCCTGCTATATATTGAAAGAACCAGAACATTGTGAAAAAATACTCTGATTATATTTCTCGCGTCATTAACAATACAAATCTTGATTAGATGATGGCGACAACAAAGTAGAAGGCCTCTCAGAATGCTATTTGTATTTCATACATAATATTATGCCTGTGTTTCAGACAGCAGTACTTAAATTTGAAAGCCACCCTTGTTCAATATTAGAGATTGATAGAGTAATGAAAAAATTAATGTCCGGTATGGAAGCTAGACATAGAGATCAATTTTGCAGAAGCAAGTCCGTAGTATTATAAAAACTTTAAGTGAAGATGAGCGGGTTTTATTTACCTCGGAAGTTAATGTTTTTTAAAAAAGCAATTAAATATTTGAGTGATCGATATGACTAATAAACAATCACTTTACTTGCCAAATTGTCGCTTAAATCGATGGGCTGATTTTGTACAATTTTTAAATAAACCGGAAGCGTCAAAACTGTTGACAGCAGTCAAATCTAATGCTAAATATAAATGGCAACAGTAAATTACTTATACATGTGTAACTATATTGTAACAATATAATCTAATCTAGTCAGATATTTATATTTATCCACTATATTTCTACAGAACCCAACTTATTTTTATGTAAACTGCATATACATTATACATTATGTTTAGATACAGGAAATCTGTCTGTTTTATGTTCTACTAGGCTCATTATATATATTTTTCAAAATAAAATTATTGAGATAATTTGTCTTTTTAATTCCCAGAATGAATTGTTAAAACCTGGAAACTTGAAATATTTCCCGGGTTAAATCCTTCATAACCTGGCAACCCCTATGTGTAGTATGGAGTCAAAGTATGGTGTCTACGAAAAAATAAAATGGCTAATGAGAACAATAAAGTTATTTCTGAGAAGGTGATGGGGCTGTCTCGCTAGTCTTTCTTTCACAGGGTATGTTAAGCGAGACTGTCTCGCTCCCTCCCCTACAAGTTCTGCACTATCTCAACATCATCCCCATTTCTCCCCAAGCTTTGAAACGTTGACCGACGTTTTCATCATCTTCATTGATGTCAAATAACTGGTTTCACTGTTACCTATTAGGTATTAGTCAAGCTGTATTCCTTTCTACATTTTATTAAAAATTCAATAGTGGAAGAAGAGCGAAAAGAGTTTAAGTATGAATGTATTAAAGAGATTTATTTTTTGACATGCCAGGCGAAACTTAGGAAAAAAAGATATTCAATGGGTTAATATAATTATAGATATTGATATATTTTCTTATTAAATATAAAAGAGTAAAGTATGTGAAATATTAAAATTATGAGAAACCTTTTCCTATAAAAAATGTTTCAAATCGAAAGTAACATTTCTAATTTCATAATTTTCTGTAGATTTGTTGCATAAAAATGAAAATTGCACGTTTTCTCAATATATGCATAGAAATAGTCAGAAAAGTAGGATGCTGTCAAATACGTAATAACTTATGAATAGTTGCATATTTTTTGTTTATCATCTATAGATGAGATTGTTACTGTTATATATATTTACTCTTATTTGTTCAACCAAATTAGACTGAAACACTAATAAATAATAAATGCAACACCGATCTATTTTATTTTATGCAATGCAATAAATCAAGGATAGCTTTGTTCCTAGAGCAATTCAATATTACAGTTTCCATCAGTCACACACATGCGCATTCCGATATAGTTTACATAAAGTTCAAAATGTATTGTTAACAATCAAATGCAATTGAGTCTGTCCGTTGGAAACGGTTTCTGATAAACATGGATTTTAAAAATTCACTCATGTTTCCGATCGAGACCGCAAAGCCATCAAAAGTCGCCCTATGCAGAATCGACGGTGAAATCCCGAAGGACCCAAAGCAGCAAACACAGTAGCCCATCCCATACCGACAGAGGACGATGCTGTAGACAGAAAGACCCAGAATGACATGCCACAGGAACTGCAGTTTCACTCTGGTTTCACCTCACTTTCCAAAATCCTCACTGTCGCACCAAAAGCTGCTGCAAGCAGCCCAAAATCATCCCCCTGCGGCAGTCCACATTGCCAACAACATAATGTAATGGAGTTGGAGCCGTTCCAGGTAACAAGCAAACAAAACAACATCTTGTCTAATAAAATCGAGCAACTTGAGTCAACTTTGCTGTTTAGAAAGTTATAAGAAAGTGAATCAGATACGTCATAATATTTCCATTACGAAGTATTATACCATATTCGGAAAACGCTTAGTTTCCGATCTACAGGGTGTTAGTTTTAATAAAAAAATGTAAATTTATAAATATTGCGGAAACCGCTCAGAATAATTTAATGAAATTTTACAGACCTTGACAGTTAACAACAATACATGTTTTACGATAAAAATATTGTTTTCAGTTTCATCAGTAGTGTGCGCACAGGCATGTCTCTAGATATTGTTAAAGAAAAATATGATACAGCACTGATTTTTCTTAAAATAAAAATTATTTTTGAATTCAATTTGGAAGAGAAAAGGTATCTCGACTGTTTTTCTTATGACACACTGTCTTCGAGTAAAAAAAATAAAATCGATTGCATGGCGTAATTCGGTTTCTATAATTTGAAAAATAGCAGAAATTATGTACTTAACTGCTTAACACTCAAACACTCAAAAGTGACAGCTATTGTTAATTTTGTCAAACAATAACAAAAACGAGTGCACAGCCAACATGCTAATTTCTGTTTAGATAGTGAATAGTGAATCTAAAAACTGATAAAATTTGTTTAGACTGATATTGTTAACTGCGAGGAATAATTTTTTGTAATAAAATTTGTACAAAAAAAAGCTGTGCATAATTTCTGCTATTTTTCAAATTATTGAAACCGGATTATGCCATGCAGTAAATCGATTTTATTTTTTTTACTCAAAAACGGTGCGCCATAAGAAAAATAATCAAGATACCTTTTCTCTTCCAAATTGAACAAAGAATTGAAAAATAATTTTTATTTTAAGAAAAATCAGTGGTGTATCATTTTTTTTTTTTAAATATCCAAAGACGTGCCTGTGAAACTAAAAACAATATTTTTATCGTAAAACATGTATTGTTGTTAATTGTCAAAGCTTGTAAAATTTCATTAAAATATTCTGAGCGGTTTCCGCAATATTTATAAATTTGTTTTTTATTAAAACTTTATCCCCTGTAGATCATAAACTAAGCGTTTTCGGAATATGGTATATTAAGGAAATATATCACAAATCACTTGTAGTAAATCCTCCTGCAAGGAATGCATCGACATACCAAACACCCTGTACATATCGGAAGTTTGTTGAAAATTCAGAAGTATGACATCAACTTGCCATTCAGCATCTGAAGTTTCTGATATAAATTAACAAAATACAGCAAGAAGCACGAAGAGTTATTGAAGAAAAACGAAGAGCTATTGTATCATAGCTCTTCGTTGTATAAACCCATGCTTATGTATAGAAATCAACTCAAATCAAATAATTAATTTAATTATAAGTGGATAAAAAAATCTTTTAAAAATTGCAGAATGAGGAAATCGCACTATATTTTACTACATCATTCTGATTACCTTTTTTAAACCTGTCCATCCAAGGTTTCCAAATTGATTTAAAAAGGTCGAAGTGCTGACAATAAACAAAATTTAACTTTAAGGGTGTCAAATTTGTTACAGTGGTGGGTAAGTAAAAATTAAAAAAATTTTAAAATTATGTAATGTTAAAAACCAAGTTTAAAAAAAACTAAAAAAGTTGTTACAATTTTGGTATAAATCTATAGATAAAATTCTGTATTTTTAATTTTTCACAAAATTAAACTACATTTGTTCTTAAAAATAAATATGATACTAACATTAAATTTTTTATATTTTTAATATTTTATTTTACAAATATTGTTTATTTGTCACAGAACTTCTGTGTGGGCTAGAACTTTCCCATTAAAAAACGGTTTATGGTTCCTAAACCACGATTCATCATCACCATCACTGCTGAAATTTTTAAAGTGACAAAATATAACAATGATTTCAGAGTTACAAATAGAAGATAATCCATCAAAATCGCTGAATGTGATGACAGACATGTAAAATACTTCACATGCACGTAAATGGCTCCATGCAATTTTTGTTTAAATATGTCAGTACTTTGTATGCTCTACTGCAACATTAACCAACAAAAGCAAGCAGTGTATAGAAAATGAAAATAATTTAAATTATTGTAAATCCATAATTTTTTTATCTTCGTGAATTTT
The DNA here is from genome assembly GCF_000390285.2 of Anoplophora glabripennis. NCBI lineage: Eukaryota > Metazoa > Arthropoda > Insecta > Coleoptera > Cerambycidae > Anoplophora > Anoplophora glabripennis. The sequence goes on from NW_019416664.1 coordinate 130,965, forward strand.
ACATTAGCTTGATATTCATTTGTTTTTCAAGTTATAGCATTAGGAAGTTTGAAAAATGAAATATTATCAAATTAAAATTTAAATATGTGATCTGACATCCTCCTTAGAGGAGCATCATCCTCCTTTCATGAGCTTTGTTCTTCATGTCCTACTTTTTGGCCACAATATTATCTCCTTTCGGGAAATTTGGAATTGTTCCGGAAGATTGTTGGCATTTAGACGTAGATATAATTTGATTCAGATGTTATATTAATTTATTAATTAACAACAGTAAATAAATAAAATATAATAGATTTAATAACCATTACCATTAAATTAAAAGGTTGTTGGTAAAATGTTGTTTTGTTATTAATTTGAAATTTGTCCTACCTGCAGATATAAGGCAGTGTCTCATTAAAATATTGTAATTTGTTTTAATTTTTGCCACTTTCTTAAAGTTTACAAATACAAAATTGCAAAAAACTGTAAATACCAACCTTTTGTTACTGAAACTAATAATTTCATGTTTTAGGAAGAGAATGAAGAATCCAATAGAGCAAACGTATTAATATACCATATATAATAAAGAACATAGTTTGTAAAAAAAATTAAATTAAAAGATGGAAGATGGCAGTGGTCTTAAGAATGTCCTAATTTCCCATGTCCAATTTGTAATTTCTGGTCACCTGATGTCAACAACCCCTAATTTTTTATAAATTTCATCAATAAAAAATTTGCAGAAATTCGAATCTCTAAAAATTCAAATTACTATACATATATAATTTCCTATTAAAAATTACTTTTTTATTATTTATTAATACCATGATACAAAGCTTCCTAAGTATTTTGTGCTCAGATCACTAAAGTGAGTGTTTTGCCCACTTGTTTGATGCAACATAGAATTTTGTTTTTTAAATCACATAAATGTAAAGTGGAGTACACGTTTTATAATATTAATATTGCGTGAAGAAAATTCAGGCTATAATTTGAGCTCGATGGATACCTTATTCTTTATCCAACATTTTGATACCATTTAAACTAATCAGGGTTTAACAAAAGTACACATCGGTCTTCCAAATACGATTGAAGAAATTAAGATTTTGTTTCCCCACAATTCTTGAAAAACAAATCAACAATTATTTTTGTTAATAATTCACAATACAAGGCTGATAGTTTTCTGATGAAATGAAAAATTAATATTCTCATTTAAATCAGAATGTAATAAAAAATCCAATTTTGACACACTATACTGGCTTTAAATTCAGTAAAAAAAAATAGAAGGCAATTAAGACATTTTTTGCAAAAACTTCATTTGTTATAAATAACTGAATACTTTAATACTTGAATTGATGAATGCCATTGTCGCAGGTTCGATCCTTGCGGCCATAAGACTGTAGATCAGCTATATTCGTAAAGAGGAATTAGAAACCCTCTCTGCGGGTATGGCAGGGTGAAAGAACATTGGCTTGGGTCAATGTGAGAGATTGATACTGGACGACGATTTACCATCCCCCTAATTAAAGAGGCTTTTTAGGGTCTCCCTACTTACCAATGTGGCCTACCGAGTAATATGCTGATCTCTCTCTCGCACAAGTCTCTGACTTCTGGTCTAATCCTTACCATTATAAGAAGGGGTAGATATTGTTATTATTTTGTTCACATCTTGCACATACATATTTTTGCATCAAGTTGTTCCGAGAATTTTTTTATATCTAATGAATTACTTTTAAAGTAGTTTTTTTAAGATTTTTTATTTCTGCAGTCACTTGTGGCAGTTTAATTACATTTCCGTTACATTTCAGCCATCAACAGTTTTTTAAAACATTTTTAAGTAATGAAATAAAGCTACAGAATCACACTATTAACAGTATTTTTTTGTGATTATTCAAGCAAGGATTGTAGATCATAAGTATGGATACATACATCACTTAAAGAACTTATAAGTTAGCTTTCGATGATTTTTATGTTAGAACAGATATTTTCACATTTGAGAAACCGCCCTTCTATACTTATTTCCATTATTAACACTTAAGTTTTGTTCAAAGAATAATCAGAACTAATTTTCAAGATTAGATACATGTTAACGTATTTCACAAGCATAAATAAAGGATAGGGATAAGATTTGAATATTTAATTTATGTATGACACAAATGGTATGCGTCCAATGACTGACAATTTTATGAAATACTTATGCCTTTGGCACATTTCTTCCGTTAACGAATCCTGAAGACTCTTCTGCAAATATGTTACTGTAACATTATTATTATATTTGCGTATCTGTTTATCAGTCTTTAATTTGACTATCCACATTTTTTTAATTTCTCCTTGAAAAGTAAAATGATATATTCAAGTTTTAAATGTACATAATTGTTAATGCAATGGCGTCACAGCACAATACTTTTTTGACTTACTGCCATCGATATTAAAAACAAACTGCCATTTACACTTTCCCCAAAGTAAAAAACGTAAATAATAAGGTAGGAAACAGAGCTTGCCCGCAAGTGATTTTAAATTAATAAAATATATTTATCCTTCATTGTTCTGCCAAATAACAACAGGACCATAATTAAAGCATGTAAGTGTCAAAAAGAGTAAGTTTAATTTTCTTGAAAATTAAGATTTTTTAAATAATTGTATCCTGCATGTTTTTTTTTAATTTTTTTTATCTGTCACCATCTTAAAACTATCTGTTGGCATAACTACTAGCACTACTTCTCATTTTTTGTGCTTCTTTGTTTATTATGAACTCAACTAAGTATTTTAACTTATACTCCAGTGGCTGGTAACAAAGATCTACAGTTGAAAAAAAAAACATCTCAAAAACCAAGTTGCTTTTGACGAGTTGAAGGCGCGGTTAAATTTTTGGTACTTATTTCAGAAATACCCTGTATATCGGATACCTTACAATGGCTGAAATAGGATTATCCAGGTAAAACATGATAGCAGGTAATTAGTAATAATCAAAGGTAGTAAGTGCCAAAATAGTCAACGAATTAATTTTTTTATACAATGTGCAACAATATAAAAATGTAAAATAAGTGGTAACTTTGCGGAATAATAAAGACAAAAAAGATAAATTTGTAAAATCATGACATTGACACGTCAAGAACGAAAAAATCTCCAAATTATGATTTGATTCAGTAATACTTCTTTTATCCACCTCTTCCAACATTTGTGTTATTTGCCACATTCATATTCCTTGTTTAATAGATATTATTTTTAGTTTGAATTCTTTGTTGTTTTTGACAAGGCAATTTCAATAGTTATGTTTTGAATTAGTTAAAAATTGTAAAATTAACCCTTTCACTGCTCCAGACGAGTTTATTCGCTAAAAATTTATAGGACTCAAACTGTTCCAGACCAATTAATTCGCTTGAATCATTAAATTGGATCAGGCTGCTCAAACCGTATATATTCGCAACCATGTGCATTAGTGACTCGGTTGTAGGGCCGTTCCTGAGCAGTGTGCTGGTGGTGCCCCGGCACCAGGGCGGCCAAAATTCAACTTTTCTGTCCTAGTCTTCCCTAAATTCCTAACTAAAAATATTTACAATAGCAGCAAAAACTGCAAAAAATAAAATGTATATTAAATGTCTTATAAATAATAATTTAAAATACACTTTTATAGACTAATGTAAAAAATTAAAGGGTCAAAAGAATTTCCGAAATTTTTCCGTGATTTTTGACATTGTATTTAGGTGAAAAATGGTCGTATCGGGAAATAAAAAAAGCATTTTGAAGCTCTAAGATTCTAGTTTTTGAGATATTTCGGTCGAAATTTTTTAGGAGCTACGGTCATCATGCAATTCTAAGAAATAGCGTGATAAAAAAATGTTGCAAATTTTCTTTTTTTTCATCAATTTAAACGTTATTTGCGGTAAACGTGAAAAAAACCTCAAAAAATTTGTTTCCCATTTTAATCATATTATGAAGTGTTTAGAGAAGTGTGAGATGAAACTTCACAAGGCTCTTCTGGATATATCGAACTGTAAAAGTCATGCTTAACATTAGTTATTTCGTGAATATTTTTAATTTAGCCGTCAATTTTCTAAAAAACCATAAATTACCCTTTTTTTTCCTGTTTTTTAAATTTCGTGTAAAAAATTGAAAAAGTTTTTTCCGAAAAGTTGCGGCAGCATATTAGGAAATTAATTATAAAATCGTAAAAATATCTAGAAAATTGACAGACAAGTAACTGGAAGAAATTTTAGTGAGGAGCGATAGCGGCGACGAGTTTGAGGTTGAGGAGCATAGTGATGGATGCTTTATAATAAAATATTAATAACTAAACTATTACAATTATTTTGAAACATTTAAACATATTTTAATATAATTTAGCACAACATAATGTAAAAATATAAGTAGTCTAATTGCTCCAGACGAGTATACTCGCATGCGGTAAACTCTCGCGCGCAGACGTATTGCGCAGCGAAAGGGTTAATAAAATTTAATATACCTTTCCACTTCTGCTAATTGACAATTTAAGCGTTGTAATCAATAGAAATGCTCTTTTGTTGTAACAAAAATTTCTTTTTTAGAAAATAAGAATCACTTTGAAGAAAATTTAAACATTCACTAAATTAATAGCAAACTGCTGTTAAAACTAATATTTATTTTTCTCGTTTTTAAAAATCTCATGGAACCATAATTGCATATTATTTAAATTTTGCTCTTCCAATTGCAGTCAAAGATGTTGAAACAAACGTGTGTTCACATATAATATACTAGTAATGATGGGTGGTAATAAAAAATAAATAAAACAGTGTCATGTCAAACTTTACTGAAGCTATAATACATTCTGGACGTCACAATAATATTAAACAATTTAAAATTTTTGTGAATTAATCAGCATTCGAGGATTAACTTTCTTTATACTGTTTTATGTTAACTCTTGTTCTATAAAAAACACATCACTGCACACACTGAAGTGTCACTGATTCTCTTTTACCATTTACCAAAATGACAGTTGCAATTCATCGAGTTTTTGATATTACAACAATTATGTATAAAAAAATATATAAATTTATTCAAATGTTGTATTAAACATATTCAGGTCCTCAAAGGATGTCGCTCCTCCCTGGTCTAACATTTGTAGCATATCTGAAAGCTCGTGCGGCTGTGGCTGAGGGGGAGGCCCTGATCCACTAGAACCGGGACCGGAATCGGAGGTTTGAGCTGATCCTTGCCAGTTAGTCCACTGATAAGAACTAGGTGTAGTCCCTGTGCCTGGCCGTGCTCCACCACTCAGTTGCGTGTATGTTGGACCAGGAGAGCGGGGGCTAGGTTGGCTATACTGATACCCTTCAGGAGCAGGTTGGGTCTGTCGTAAACTCCACGCTGCAGCAGCAGGAGTTGGACTAGTTGTGCTACCTTTACTTAATCTTGCTAATACACTAGTATTACTACTACTGGCACTAGCTTGTGATGGAGAGCCGTAAGCAATAGGAGATGCCGTTGGCTCGTAACTAGTATACACGTTTTGCCCACTACTAGGTCGAGCTGCTTGTTGTTGGGGATCAGTGAGTAAACGTGGAAATCGGGAATCTTCTGAACGGTCATTGCAACCAGATGAAGTTGACATCGGCAGGTACTCACTTTGAATATGTGTGGTTGGAAGCATATGGGAGTAAATTCCGGCATCTCGTCGCTGTAAACTGTAGTCTAAACCTGGTTGCTGATAACTAACTTGCTCTGGAGTTTCTGCGGCGGTTTCACCAGATGGGTGTAAAGATTTAGCTGTAGTGTTTGTACAAACTATATATTCAACTTCGTCAGTATATGGATTTAAAAAAGAGAACGCGCTCGTTCTTAACCATATCCATTCTCTGTTTTTCGCTCTAAAACGGTACATCACTGACAAAACTTGCCCTTTCAACTTCAGAACTAAAAAAAAATATTTTAAATAAACACTGGCAATATAAAAATATATCGGACGTTTCACGACAATGGGCAGTGGGCTGCCCAGAATAAAAAGTCATCAATATTGATGTTCGATGTATCAAACTCAATCGAAAGCCATCTGGTGATTTTAAAAAAACATCATGGCGGTTCCAATATGGCGTCCGCAATCATGGAAAATTCTGTTTATAGTAATATTCATAGATAAGAAACATAAAAATACCACATCAGCATCCACCAACGTTTTTGTGGATGCTGATTTCGAATTCAATCTTTAAACCCCCATCTAGTCACTATTTGTCCCTTACCTTAAAAATACTTCAAATCGTTGAAATAATACTTTTCTACGATGAGTAATACAGTTTAACCACCACAATCTATATTTTCGGGATCGCTGAAACCAATTCTGATATCCGAATAACTTAACTAGTCAGAATTCATGCCTAACCTCAAAAAATAGCACAAATTGCTAATATTACACTTTTCTATGTGTAGAAATGAAGTGTATCAATATATCTTCATATTCTTGGGGTCATTGAATCGAATTGCTACATCCGTTTGAACCCAACTGGTCACTAGTCATCTCTGACCTCAACAAATATAATAGTTATAAAGTCTGACCACCTTATCTCTATGTTTTTTTGGGATTGCCGAGTCCAATTTTGATATCCGTATAACATCAACTGGTTAGTATTCGTCTTGTAACCTAAAAATTCTCTAAAATTGATTAAATATTATAGCGAAGAAAAGATAATACAGTCTTAGCCATGATAACGGCCTCAATCCGATTAAACAAAAAAGCTTATTGTTTAACCTGTTGAATTTAAAAATATCGAAAGTACTAAAAGTACAGGATAATTCTTATGTAAGACTTATTCGATTCAGCAAATTCTATTTCGAAATTTGTAACTATGGGTTCAGTCAATGAGCTCATTAAAATGATTTGATCAAATCTCTAACCAAAGTATCATCTGTCCATAGGTGTCGGTATTGTACTATTTCAATGGTCTACCAGCACACCAGCGACTTTTTGAAAACTAGTAGCGCTTGAGTAAGGCTATCCAATATTTCGTGTTTTTTATGTGTATCTTCAGGCGCCAACTGCCATGAGAGGGTTAGAGAAGTGCTATACGGCTTGAGGGAAACTTTTGGTGATTTGGAATATTTTTTTGAGGTTAGTGACGACTAATGACTAGTTGGGTTCAAACAGATGTAGGAATTCGATTCAGTGACCCCAAAAATATAAAGATACGTTGGTTACATTTCATTCCTAAATATAGAAAAAATAGCAATTTGCGCTATTTGTTTGAGGTTAGGCACGAGCTCTGACTAGTTGAAGTTATATGGATATTAGAATTGGTTTCAGCGATCCCGAAAACACAAATTGTGGTGGTTAGACTGTATTACTCATCGAAGAAAAGTATTATTTCAAAGATTTGAAATATTTTTAAGGTTAGGGACGAACATTGACCAGATAGGGTTTAACGAACATTGAATTCGAAATAAGCAACCCCAAAAACATATAGATATTGGTGATTCAGTCTACAATACAGTATTTTTATGTTTCTTATCTATCAATATTATTCATTAAACAGAATTTTCCATGATTGCGGTCGCCATATTGGAACCGCCATGATGTTTTTTTTTTAAATCATCCAGATGGCTTTCGATAGAGTTTTTAAATAAGAAGCTTTTGACACGTCGAACATCAATATTGATGACTTTTTATTCTGGGCAGCCCACTGTGCCAATTGACGTGAAACGTCTGACATATACTAGATTTTTAAATGGAAATACTTTGCACATACAAATATTAACTTTTTCAATCCAAGGCATAAAGCTACAATGATAAACTTTTAGGGCTAATTTTGCTCACCAAAACCAACAAAAAAAACAGCAATACTTTTCCTAATCCTTGGATGGAAGTGAAACAGTTTTTTTGTGCATGGTGCAACACTAAAGAACTATTGAAGATAATGATTTCAAATTAGGTTAAATTTAAACGAAAATTAATCAGTGGCGTCAGAATTAAAAGAAGTCAGAGGTTTCAATTTTCAAAGAAATTATTTGATCAGAGGACCTTCTTTTACAGATTTGGATGAAAGGACCATTTCCAACTGAGATTTTTGTGTTTCTTTATTGAATATTCTACATTTATTTATGTGACATCATTCTGACATTTAAAAATTTCAGATTGTACAAAAAAGATGTATGTATTTTTTTTAAACTGAATAGATATGCGAGTTTATAAGTCAAAGTAACTTGGATATTAAAGATTTAATACAATTTAGAACACTCAGTTTCATTCAAAAATTACTTAATAAAGTTACAATTACATTTTTTAATTTCATAACTCATTATACCATAGGACTGAGCATTTCCTAAAAAGGATTGTTTGTACAAAATTTTGTGAATTTATTATTAATGATTATAGTACATATTTCTTTTTAAGTTATCCAAACAACACATGAATATTAAATTACTTAATTAAACCGATAAAATGTTAGTTTTAAAACATGAGAATATGCAAATTATACAATAATAGGGTCACTCCATATATTTTAATAACTATTTTGAAAAAAATTTTGACTAAAATATTCAATTTTGTAATTTTTTAATTTTCAATTGTTTTGTGCAAAAAGGGTAGAAATTATTTCATTTTGAATTATTTCTTTTCTAACACATGACAAAATTACTAATGTAAATGTAATAAAATGTTCCTAATTTTGAATCTTAAACTAACAACTAAAAATAAACTGAAATCTTCTACGACCTAAGTTTGGTTTAAAAAAAATAATAATAATAAAATTAAGTATAGGATAATTATTTAACTCTCAATAAATGAGGATGGATACTGAAATGAAATTTTTGTTAAAATGAAATTTATATTTGAAACATGATAAAACAAACATTTTTTTCTGTAGGTGTATTATAGCGAATTTTTAAATTTATAGATTAAATGGCATTTTAGTTCTGAGGAATAACTTCAAATAAACATTAATGTATTTGAGAGAGATTAAAAATAAATTTAATCCCTGTCAAAATCGAAGATTAAAAGTGGCATTTTATCCCTGAAACAAGAGTAAGGATTAAAAAGTATCTTAATCCACCAACAAGTACAAAAAATATTTCTAACATTAAAATTGTTAGTTAATAGTGTTTCCTTGTCTTTCCTTTATTAACAAAGATAAATAAATTTAATCTGATTTAAGAAAGCTGTTTATGGAAATGAATAAGAATAAAAGATAAGTTATGTAAAAAATCAAATTGAGCAGAAATATTAGGAATTTTATGTCCATTTTCACTAAAATTAATACCATTACTAAATTATTTGTAAGAAAGCTAAATTCAATGCACCTTTTGCTAAACTATTCCTAGGGGTATGAAAACTGGTTAAATTTAAGCCTTCGTTTAACGTCTTGTTAAGACGGGTTTTTGGGTTTATGGAATTATGGTGGTTTCTGATAAATAAATCAGAGTTGTAGGGTTATGGGGTCATCAAGATCGTCATTAGATACAAGCCTCCTCGTACCATCACTTGGATTTTGAATTAAAAAAAGATAAATGAACGATTTACAAAAAATCCCAATGGGTCAAAACAGAGGTCAGATTCAGTTTCAGATTCAGTAGCTGAAAATATGTATGTAGGAATAACATGGTCTGCTTTATGGCACAGACAATTTACCTTTTTTTTGTGGCTCTATATTATTATTATTTGTTAAATAAAAATTAGCAATTACACGTCTGTTATGGTGCCCTTTTTCTAGTCAGGGTAACTGAATTTCCTAGTTTACTGTTAACTATTTTTTTCCTAAAAACATTTCTATTTCTTTTTATGCGAAGATAATTATCAAATTATCTCATCATAATCAATAAAATATAACCATTGAATAAAAGTTTTGTGGTTTATGGCTTGCTAAGCAGTTACATAAAAAATACCATCTTGAATCTTCTGAAAATAACTTCTGAAGATTTATGAACAGCAATCTCGAAGTTCCCATTAAGGTTATTTGGAGATGGATTTATTAGTAATATGTTCACTGGAGGGAGATTATTGGATGAATCCTATTTTTTTTTATACTTGCAACCGCCATATTGGATTTACAAATTCTACCACGTAACAAGTTAAAGTACTTGGAAGAACTAATCTTTGTACGTCCAAAACCGTTTATTAAGTATCTCTAAATATTGGCGAGAGCCATGATCGATTTAACGTGGAATGTCCCATATATAGTACAACTTTCAAAACATTAAATGCAGAAAATTCTGGGTATAAACGTGCTTTCATAATGAATTTCTAGTTTAATACGGGGATGTAAAGCAAAAACCACATAAATTACTCTATGCACGAGTGTGACTCGGGCACATGCAAAATGAAATTCCGAGTTACATTCGGGCAGAAGCAAGAAAGAGTTAAACAAAACAAAACTTCACTACAGCTTTACCCGAATATATACCTCTTAAATTAATCTTTTGTTCATGTTCATTTCCATCAATAGCTGTAACTTTGGAATTTTTAGCCATTTTGACAGAGACAACATCTACTAATACTAATTTTATTGTGATTTTAATAAAAAAAAATAATAATACCTTGCTCAAAACTGTCTTTCATATGTGTCTGATCTTCTGGATGGAAAAAATCGAAACAACTCTTGCCTAATAGCTCTGGTGGGGAGTAGCCCAGCAATCCTATTACACGTTGGTCTACGAAAGTGAATTTACCATCCATGGAATGTCTTGAGATGAATTCCGAATTGCTACTGGAACCCGACATATCACTGGTATTTGGAGTTGAAGTTACTTGTAAGCGACCAATAGCCACCAAACAACAGTGGGCTGTATGAATTTCATCATCAGCTTGACGTTCTAGTTGAACACCTGGGAACATATCTGATATTTTCCCAACTTAGATTATTCTTAACTTTACCCAGAACATTTGATATGAGAAGATATACGATCTAATCATATTAAAAGATCTGTTTTACTTACCTGTCGGAGGCCAATTCTTTATATATCCGGTACAGTGTACTACTGCAAAATTCTGACCATCACGTCCTGGACCAAGGCTATTTCTTTGTTTAAGGCGGTTTAAATGACCTACTGACATACTCTCCGGAGAAAGATTTCCAATTTTCATTCTACATATGAAACCTCTTCGTGAACCCATACATAACCTCATAGAAGCTGCAACGGTAAAGCTTTAATTATGTTATTCAATTTTAAAGATATTCCTTTATTACATTGGTGGCCCTCCTTTTTTACGGTGCCTGTTTTTAAATCAAGGATGCGACCCGTATTCTGAGGTTCTTGCGTTGACAGTTGTTCCCTAACTTTCTCAACATCTTCAGGATGAATGCTGTCATACAAGCAGGAACCATACCAGTCACTTTGCGAGTGATTTAGTACAGGAGCAACAGAATCGGATACATATATTATCCGACCTGTGTCGCAGCTTACTACAAACAGAAAACCATCAGCTGCTTCCAGTATGAGATGTTTCAATTCTTGATCAGTGAGAAAGGAAGGTTTATAGGTGCCATCTGTACTCGTATTTCCAGTACCTAAGATTAATAAGGATTATTAAAATTTTGAATGGAAAAATACATTTTCATCTGAGAATAAATTATGATAAGTCGATCAGAATTAATAAAAAAAAATATTTTAAAAATTATACATTATTTCATGTTTTCTGAAATTCTTATCAAATGAAGTCATATAGACACATTCCTTATAATAAATGCAGTAAAACCATATAATTATTATAGTACATTATGAGACTAGGATAGCATGATATAAGACCCAAAAATATTGGCCCTATATGCCAATTCATTGCACACAAATGTGAAAATATATCTGCACACATAAGTGCAGCATTGGCTTCTTGTACCTGGGGGAATTACGTAAACAAAACATGGTAGACCACAAGTATTTGGACAGCATTCAGATGGTCTAGCAAAGGTTGTTTCATTATAATTGAAACTAAAATTTATTAATTATATATATACAGTGTGGTAAAAATGTTCTGCATAAAATTCATATTTTCGTTAAACAATTTTTTTTCGAAAAACGGTGAGACCCGTCGATTTTTATTTGATCCAGGGCACCTTGTTATGTGGAAATTTTTTTTTTTTCGATAATCCACTTACGGCAGCGATGACATAATTTTCTTTTTAAATGACAACGCATATTTTTTCGTTCGAAATTGATGACAGTGATAATTATCTAAACAACGGTGTGAAAATTTCGATGTCTTACATAACAATTTTTTTAGAAAAATGCACCTTAAGTTCTTATAAGTGATAATTGTCTACTTACACTATTAATGGCTCCGAAAAGGACAAAGTTGACAAAATTACATTTCAAACGAGTAAAATTACACTAATGTTTGTGTAAGTCTAGCGAAATTGTTCGAATTGCCCACCCTGTACCATTTGGCATTGTCCTAAGCGTGTGTAAACGCCGTCTACACTTCGTTCAAGCATTCCCGGGTCGATTTGATTTATTTCAAAACGAATACGGTTTTTAAGTTCTTCCAAATCACCTGGTCTGTTTGTGTACACACGCGATTTCAAATAGCCCCACAAAAAAAAGTCTAGAGGTGTTAAATCAGGCGAACGCGGAGGCCACTCGATTGTTCCGCGTCGCCCGATCCACCGGCCAGTAAACGTGTTATTCAAGTACTCCCGTACTTGCACTCCATAATGGGGCGGTGCACCATCCTGCTGAAACCAAATTCTTTCCTCAGGAATATCAGGATCCTCGTTGTTCGGGAATAACTCTGCTAAGCTTGGGACCAAATCGAACCGCAGGAAATCCAAATAGCGAGCAGCAGTTAAATTTTCCTCGAAAAAATACGGGCCTAAAATACGACGCCCTATTATTCCCGCCCAAACGTTCACCTTTCGGGGGTGCTGATGATCTACTTCTTGCACCCAGTGCGGGTTTTCCTGAGACCAATACCGGCAGTTATGTCGATGCACCGATCCATTAAGATAAAAAGTAGCCTCGTCAGAAAAAATTATGTTCTTGAGGAAGTCGGGGTCTCCGTTACATCGATGCATTAAATCTTCACAAAAGTGGAGACGGCGGTCTGGGTCGTCCTCAGTCAATGCATGTATCAAGTGACCCTTATAGGGGTGAAATTTCTCTTTTTTGAGAAAGTTCACCACAGTTACATGTGAAATATCATTGTTCAATGCAATCGACCTTGTACTAGAATGAGGGTTGTCCTGGAGCTCCACCAGGATATTCAATCTAGTTTCATCATCTACTCTAGGACGACCCGCACGAGGAGCATCTTTCACACTACCAGTTTCCTCAAACCTTGCCAGTACCCTACTAACCGTAGATTGCGTAATTGGTGGTCTGTCAGGGTACGTTGCATTAAATAATTGGCAAGCTTCTTGATGGGTTCGTAACTTATCGCCGAAACCAATCATCCTCAAAATATCAATTCTTTCGCGTTCACTAAGTTTTGCCATTTCGAATTAAACGATTTCACCAAAGAATGTTAAATCGGTACTGATTTTTAGTCTTCAATATTTCAGGTAATCTACTCCTTTCAAGTAAACATTTCTTTGGATCTTTTTTTTTTGGGGAATTTATCGGCAAACTCGAAGACAAAAAGTCGACCTTAATTTGCTACATACTATTTGGATTTTGTGCGGTTGAACTTGGTTCTAAATTTTGCAGTTTAATCAGGATCCTGACAATATCTGATGAATAATTCCGCAAATATTACATAACACCAGTTGCAACTTAAGTTATCTGAAATGCTTTCTGCCGAATAAATTTTTTTCTAAGGCATTTGATCCGTAAACAGCAAATTATTGCATTCAAGAACTTAAGGTGCATTTTTCTAAAAAAAATTGTTATGTAAGACATAGAAATTTTCACACCGTTGTTTAGATAATTATCACTGTCATCAATTTCGAACGAAAAAAATATACGTTGTCATTTAAAAAAACATCGCTGCCGTGAGTGGATTATCGAAAAAAAAAATTTCCACATAACAAGGTGCCCTGAATCAAATAAAAATCGACGGGTCTCACCGTTTTTCGAAAAAAAATTGTTTAACGAAAATATGAATTTTATGCAGAACTTTTTTACCACGCTGTATATATTGTGTGTATACTCTGTTTGTTTATATCAGTGTTTACAGATTAAAACCAATACCACTAAATCCACTACTAGTTTATTTACAGAAACTGCAAAACGGTGCTTAAAATTAATAACCAAAATTTTTAAAACATATTTACAACCTCTGGAATCGTTCCCGACTTACATGGGCAGTGTGCCTATAGTTAGTTGATTACTAAGTAAGAACAAACATATTAAAATAACCCATTGATACAATAACAATGAATTAATAGACATATGGAACGGCTGATGAAAACTGGGAGTTAGTTGCACATTTACACTTGTGAAACAGACACAGAACTGTGGATGGAGTCAGCATATATACAGGGTGGGCCATTAGTGTGAGAAAGTAAAATAACTCCCCTGTTATTCATAATACAGAAAAAAAGTTGTACAAGTTGTAAAAGTTGTACAGAATCAAAAAACCTAATGGTCAAAATTAATTTGAAACACACAGGGCGATGAGTAAAAACACCCAGTAAATGGAATACCCCGTATATTTTTAAACATCGATTTATGAGAAAAATCTGTATATGGCAATATAAACAGTTTAATATTTTAGTGCGGGGTTGCCAAGTTATATAGAAAATTCTTCGAATTTTGGAAAAAACATGACCCCGAAGAAGTTATATTAAATTTCAACTACTAATACTTGGAGCAAAAATATTTGACTGAGGTATAGGCAAATGTTAGGCAAAGACTCCTATATTAGCTAATATCGATATTTTAAAAGGGCATTTTTTATAATACGATCATTTTAAGAAAGTTCAAACTTGATTTTCTAATATTTTTCAAATGAAACACCCTGTATTTTATTGTTCTATTTTGTTCACATATCAGTCTACTACAACTTATATTAACACCCTGTAAAAGCTATAATAATGAAACTTTCTTTTTAGGGTTTTAAGGTGTGATCAAATCGAAAATGCTATCCATTTCTTACTTAAAAAAATGACTAATAAGTTTTTAATTTTTGAGGGTCATTTCTTATTGACAGTAGGCCGTAAAAAAGATCACATGTAAAAAAATATAATATCAAAAAGTAGGCCTTTTTGAGTACTACCACATAAAAAAAGAAGAAAGAAAAGAATTTTGGAAATCAGCCAACGCCATCCTAAATACGGAGGTGTTCCGTTTAAGTGAAACACACTGTGTATGTATATATATATATTTGGGATTGCAGTCAACGGTGCTAAGGGCTAGTACAATAAGAACACTTTGTATTGTTGTCAAGCTTTCGAAAATGTTTATTTCCTTTCTCAAGACATAAACGTAAGATTATATTAGAAATCCATCAAAAAAGATAAATACCTACAGAACCATTGTTAAAATTTACAAACAGAGTAAAAAAATATAGGTTGTTCCATTTAAATTAACAAAGTTATAGCTGTTTGAAGTTATCAAAATGTAACAGCAAAAATGAAACACAAATATTTTAATTTATGTTTTTAATACCATAATTTAGCGTTACCTATGCCCTTTACAGGTATAAAAAATCCGCTCGATATCATGCTCATGAAATAGTCGAAAATATGTTTTAAATATGTTATAGTTATTAATTGTTTTTTTTAATTAATGTATGTGTAATTTTTTTTGCATTTTTTGAAGCCTTGATGCTTGTAAAAACAAATTTGAGCTCCAGGGGCAACTTTGTGAGTAATAATAAAAAAACCAGAAAAGTACCGAAAGTTTAAGGCCGTCTAACTTTTTTATTTTAAGAGATAGAGAAAACTTATTTTAATAAAATTTCATGGCAAAATTGATATCTTCAAACAAATTTTTGAAGTATCGGATGTAATTTGCTGCGCCCTCTATGCGGACAAAAAAAAATTGTCATCATGCGATGTACTACATGTTGCCTTTATCTTTCATATCTATTACATTTTTATAATTTTGCTATGAAAGATGTAGATTAATGTATAGAAATTGTTTTAAACAGGCCAACTACAAAAATTTTTATGAATATGATGTACTTTTTCGAAGCTAAGAATCTGCAATATCTGGCACCCATCAGTTTACAATCATAGAACATAGAAGTAAGGTCCCAGGATTTTGGTATCAAGAATTCTAGCCCTAACCAAAACCTCTGTTGAAATGCATTTTCTCCGTGCCAATGTAAATTACCATTAGTCCATTTGAAGTAAATGTTTCTATTAAAAAAATCCATTGTTACAAAAAATAGGCATATCTGACCAGAGAATTCTTCTGTATATAAAAGGATTTTCCCTCTTTCTTTCTTGTCACCACCTACAGAATCCTAATCTCCTCGGTTCATCTTCAAGCTCAAGAGGTGCACTTTTTTCACTTTATAACATTTGATACCATTTTTTCGTAATATATCCTTGCACTATCCTTCTTTACAGTGTAGTTTACTTCAATCTGACTTGCTCATATTTCCTATTTACATAATTTAAAATTCTGTTAACATTACCTATTTTATTAACAACAGTTGAGTTTATTAGCAAAGGTTTTCTACATTCCGCTAGTGCTTGAATAGAATTGAAATTGCATTGATAGTACAATACAAACATATTACACTTCTCAATATGTGAACATATCATTATTATCCAAAATTTTAGTTTTTCAAATCACAGTTAACTGTAACAATTTCCAAACCAACAGTTATATATATAAACTATAACAACAAACAATTTGTTAAATAATAACATTACTGGGTTAACGTTAACACATTTGTTTCCATAGCGTGCTACATTTAACGTAAGCTACTTTGTCTGTGCAAGAACAATGTTGAAATCTCAGTTTTCTCTAAAGCAAAACACCAATATGTGTATTTTGCTTAAAAGTAATACCTACATTATATTTATTAAATTTTTTGTAGTTGACACGTGTCTACAACAATTTCTACGTTAACACGAAAATGTTTACATTTTTTATACCAAAATTATAAAAAATGTAATAAATATAAAAGATACAGGCAACATGTAGTATATCGCATGAAAGAGGAAAAACCAAGCAATTTTTTATAGCCACAGCCTGCTTCGATGACAACTTTTTTTTCACCCGCGTAGTGTGCAGTAAATTACATACGATAGTTCCAAAATCTGTTTACACTGGGTGAAAGATATCAATTTTGCCATGAAATTTTATTAAAATAAGTTTTCTCTATCTCTTACAATAAAAAAGTTAGACGACCTTAAACTTTCGGTACTTTTCCGGTTTTCTTATGATTACTCACAAAGTTGGCCATGGATCTCAAATTTGTTTTTACGAGCACAAAGGCCTCAAAGAATGCAACAAAAAACATGTAAAGATTTTTGACGTACGTCGCATATTAAGCGAGATTCATAGAAGTGGTCCTCTTATAGTAGTCCCAAAATCATGGAACAAAATTTATATATTTTTTTTTCAGTTAAGATTTTAAAAAATCGCTGAAACAGGTCAATTAGTATATCACTGTCACTATTCTGCAATATTTTCTATTTTTATTAAGCCATGTTTGACAGACCTAAATTACCAACATTTTGTTTAATAGGACGCTCTATACATGGTGATTCACAACTTATCCAAAAAAAATTGGGAATAGATGCGACATGAAAAATGAAGTCAATATCGTAAAAAAAATTTTTTAAAATCCGTAGTTTCCGAGAAAAAAATTTAAAAAAAAAGTTATAGTACATTCAATCACTACCTAGCTGGAAAACTGTAGTCTCTAGCGTCATTCGCAATACACGTGGAGATCCACGTGGCCTCAGTGACTCCGAATACTGAAATCCATTTTGCAGTCGTTGTTGCTATAGTGGTTTACTTGTTATCTGTGGTGTTTACAATAGTTTTTTCGTAGTTAGTGTCAAAAATGGTTTGCGTGTATAGCAATTTGGAGTTGATGGATATCGTTTTAATTTATGGTGAAGCAAGACAACATTTGTATTATGGTGAAGCATTATTGGTGTTATGGTGTCTGTTTAGTGGAAACGGTCGTGTTGTGTTTTCTATTTAAGTGATCCAACCCAATATCTATGTTGGCGTTTTCTTCTTCCCAAAAACAATATTTTAATCATTAATGAATTATAACTATTAAAAAATATACGTGTATATGTATATGTACGGTTAAGGTTACTTGGCTAGTATACAACTAACTACCTAACCAAGTAAATACTTCAACCGTACATATATACACTTACTTTTTTCCAAGGACTTCAGTATAAACCAGCTATAGCTAAGAATAAAAAAATCTTCTCTAAACATGTTAGTTGGTTATTGGAAAAATGTGTTTTGACTTCCTCGCGACAACCAGTGGAAAAGGACCGAAAACAAAAGCAAAACTCGAACAAAATGTAGCCCGCTTGATGGAAACTAAAGTTTTGGGTTTGTTTCAGTTTTGTTTTTGTTTTTCAGGTTCTAGAAAACACAAACAGGACATAAACTCAACTGTCCGTTTAGTGGAAAACCGCCATAAGGCTATACGTTCTTTGTCATAGTTGCCAAAAAAATGTAAAAAATTGTCTTTTATGTCGTACTGACGACTATATCAAACAATCATAGTCTCTTTTGTAATTTAAAAACGTACCTACTCATTATTAATCTTTTTCTACCTACTTTTTTCTAAAAAATTCATCGAAAAATAATTAAAATTCACCAGGTAGTTTAGGTATAACGTGAATCATTTTAATTCCAATTCATTCCTTGTTAAATTATTTTCAAAAATGGTTGCCCGTTTAAGCGAAAAACAGAGAATTGAAATTTTAATTATGATTAGATGCCGAGATAAAATCCGTAGTCAATCCGTAGGTATCCAAAAAGTTTTAAGAAATCGGAAGTATAACAAATTTATCTGGAACAGGCAGGCGAAGAACGGTAAGCCAAAATGACCGTCAAAATGTGATGCTCGCCGTTACTCACCTCACTTATACATTAGATCTATCTCAGCCAACTTCAATTTGTCCTCAGAACTCTGAAGTCCTTACAAAGTTAACATCTTACAAGAACTATGGAAAGATGATACAGACAGAAGATGCGAGGGGATTGCCAGGAAATTAGAAATTTATTTGAAAGACAACTTAAAAAAATCACATAACTTTTACTGACAAAGCGACTTTTTGCTTAAACGGAACCGTGAACAGGCAAAATACTAGGTTTTGGAGACCAGAAAATCCGCATTGGATGCAATTTGACAGGCGACATTTATTTGAATTTTTTGCGTTTTTAGCTGATTCCATCCTGCTGGTGATGTCTGATTCCAACAAGACAGTGCCCCTTCGCCTCGATGTAAGAAATTACCTTAATGAAGTTTTCCCAAATCGATGGATAGGTAGAAGAAGGCCGCTTGAATGGCTACCACGCTCCCCTGACTTAACCACACTAGATTTTTTTTGTGGGGTAATCAAAAAGCAAAGTGTATGTGAACAGACCAGACACTATCGAAGGATTGAAAAATCGTATCAGAGAAGAAGTTCGAAACATAACAACACCAAATGTTATTCAAAATGTAATTGATAACTTTGAACACCAAATTGGGTATTATGCAAATTGCAATGGTTAATGGGGGCACTTTGAACATTTGCTGTAATAAAATAAAAAGTACTAAATAATAATCGTTTTTATTTAATTCCCCCATTTTTTGACAACTGTAACAAAAAAGTAACTATTTATATTATAAGATATAGTGTTCTATTAAAAAATACATCGGTAATGTTATAGGTCTGTCAGACATGGCTTAAAAAAATAGAAAATATTGCAGAAAAGTGACAATTTCTATTTACTAATTGATCTGTTTCAACGATTTTTTTTTTTAATTTTAACTGGAAAAAAATAAATGAAAAAGATGAATTTTGTTCCATCATTTTGGGACACAGTGTATATTTGAAGTACTGAAAAACAATTAATTGTTTAAATGTGTCGCCGGAAGTGACGTGATTTTTGGATCTTGTGTATATGAAGCAAGTAATAATAACAAATATTAAATTTAACCAGATGTAATTCCCCATTGAATAGGAAGGGCAACCGTCTCTCCGTCATAAAACAATGTTTTTTGGCGGAAAAATTGAAATGTGCTCATTTGAAAAAAAAAAAATAGGTGCTGATTTTCACTATATGAGATACAAAACTGTTTCAGAGAAGTTAGGAAAAGGTCGAAATATGTATTCATATTAAAAATAAAATTATTAATATGAAAGTCGAATTTAAATTTGTTTCTATTACGTAAAAAATAGGTAATAGGTAATAAAAATAAAAATTAAAAATTAAAAGCCCATGTTTGTTTATTGTGCTGAACGGATAAATGTGATTTAAATTTTATTTTAATGTTGAAGATGAATTTGCATAACTTTCATAATTTCTAACTCCTATAGGGTGAGAAAAGTGATAATTTTCCAATGGTAAATTGGTAAAATGAGACTTGATGAGTTGCCCATAGCTGTACCATCCTATTGCTTATAATATTTCTTGTTGAATCTAAAATAACTAGTGTCAAATAAATTTATCAATTACTTTAAGATTCCATTTTTAATGATACATTTAATGACCAACGATTTACGTATCCCTACTAATATTATAAATGTGAATGTAAGTTTGTTTGTTACGCTTTCACGCGAAAACTACTTAACCGATCATCATGAAACTTTGTACACATATTCTTGGAGGTATTAGAAGTAACATAGGATACTTTTTATTAAAAAAAAATATTTTTTACGAAAGATTTTCTATCACTCTGCGAGCGAAGCCGCGGGTAAAAGCTAGTGTTAGTATAAATAAACAACGACGTTATTTGTATAGAATGTTTAATAAAAAATTTAAACAAGGAGGTAGTTTAAATCAAATTTCCGTTATTAATTTAGATAAATTATATGACGGGGGACCGTATGCATGAAATAATTGGACGTAATTTATTATTGGTGAGATATAATCTACAAAGTAAGTCATAGTATGAATGTCATTGCTAATCCACGCTTAGAACCTATTAGTAGAGGGCGATCTAATTACACTGATGAGAACTTAGTTCGAGATTGACCTGTGCTGGAAGGGGTATGCAGCACGCAGAGTAGCTGTTTCTGGGTGGCTGATAACTAGGTGTTTCAAGTATTTAAGCTGTCTTTTGAAATCATATTCAAATAAGAGAAAAATAATACTTTTCGAAATGCATTCTCATGTTTTATGCTCAATGTTTATCTTCTGCATCTTTATTATTTATAGCCCTGAGGAAAATTTAAAAGAACTCGAGGCAAGTCAAGAAATCAAACCGTTATTTTTTTCACCTTTAGTCTAATAACAAAAAAAGTAATTAAAGTTTAATTTAAGATTATCCGTCAAGATAGTAATCCGTGGATACACTGTATAATTAATAGTTTTTGTTAAAAATAAACTTATTTCAATAAGTCACTATGAAACGAAAAATTAAAACAAATTAGGAAATTTGTCAGGTACATTTTTTATTATTAACATGACACTGTTATTCTAAGAAACCCATGGCGGATATGCAAAACGCATGCTGCATAAAAATGAAGTATGAAGAGAGTAGTATAAAGCCACATTTATATTTTAAATTCAACTCAAGTGGAACTTATTTCTTCGAATAAATTGATGCCACATTCCACAAACATCGAAACATACTAGTAATGTGTGTGTGTGTGTGTGTGTGTGTATACATTCGTGTATGAACTCTATGGAGTTATCAAAGTCATTACCATGAGAAACAAAAAAAACAAATTTCAACGTCAAATCCGCACTTTATCAATACTCCAGTCGAATTAAATCATAAAACCTGAAAAATTTGAAAAGATTAGTAGTAGAATTGTTTTATTACATTTTATGACGGACAAGGGTATGTAGAATGATAATATCAAAAAAGTAACTCGAAAGAAGTGACGCTAAGGTGGGTCGCACACTGGAGCAACGGACAATAAGCAATAAACAAGTGATAGACAACGGGAAGTAATATTGTACGTTTGTCAATAACAGCAAATCCCCATAGGAGTTGAGAAATCAGTTAAAAGATTATGTTGTGAAGAAAATGTATTACCTGTATAATATACTTGAATATACTAGTTAAATTATTAAAATTAAAAAATTGAAGTATTTACCAGAATCTTTAATTTCATTTGCAATTGCTACCAATGCCTTTTCTTTCATCTCCCTTTTGCTATAATCTGTACGATTATATCATAAATACATGGGTATTTTTCGACGATTTTCACAAATTTAATTTTGGCTATAGGATCATCTGGCATTTTTGGAATTTTATTGCCTGAATGTTGCTTCGAAAATGAAACGATCGACATGCAGGTTTATCATCGTAAATAATAATAAATAGCAGAATTTACGCAACTTGTTCCTACAGGCAACATTGCTTCAGTGTACGGGACAATATATGATCTTTAGTATACAGGGTGTCTCATAATTAGCTGCCAACCCTGAACAGGCCGATTCTATGATCAAAACTAAGTAAAAAAGTTCATATGAACATGGGTCCGGAAATGCTTCCTAAGGGCACAGGGACCCATTGAAGAGGGAGGAATGGAAATCATTTTTTTGCAATATCTCTCAATCGCGTTGTGATAAATGAATGAAATTTGGTATACACAGCTAAATTTTGATGAGCAATTTGATGGACTAATCCATTTATTTCCACAAGGTCCATTGGGGTGGGTACGGGGGGGCCCTTGGTACTTTGCGTGTGTAACTTTTTCATCTTTGACTTTTTAACAAATTGGACAGCAAATTCCGTTTTCCCGAACTGTTTTACGTTAAAAAGGTACTCTTGTTTCAAATCGTTATCTTTAACGGTTTCTGAGAAAATCGCTCTTGAATTAATCCCACTTTGGTCAATTTCATAGTAATTTAAACAAAATTATCAAGGTATTCTTATGTCAAAGTATTGTCAACCCGATTGCCAATTTAATAGTTCTAAGCGAAAAAAATGGAAGAGTTTACGGGACAAGAGTTAGTTGATATGATATTTATTTATGGCTTTTGCGATGGTAATGCTGCAGCGGCAGAACGCGAGTACGGGAGAAGGTTTCCAAACCGAAGGCTGCCATCAAGGAGGACATTCCCTACGGTATTCCGCAACTTAGCTGCAACCGCCACTTTTCGAAAGGCACCGGGTCAAGGACGTCCCAGGATTAATAGGGAAGCGGAGGTCCTTGACGCTATTGAACAAGATCCTACGACTAGCATACGGAACATTTCAAGGCAAATAAATGTTCCTCGGCCAACGGTACTACATATCTTAAAGATTTCCTTAACAGAATTGATTAGATGTGCTACTAACATTTCAGGTTGGAAGAATATTAAAGCGACAAGGTCTACATGCCTATCACTATCGACGTGTACATGGCTTGATACCAGAAGATTTTGCGCCACGTATGCAATTTTGTCGCTGGATTTTGTCGCTGGACAACGAGCAAGCTTCCAAAATTTTGTGGTGTGACGAAGCTACTTTTACCCGAAATGGAAAATTAAATTTTCATAATTCTCATTATTGGGAAGAAGAGAACCCACATGTTGTTCGGAGAACAAACTTCCAGCAACGGTTTTCCATAAATTTATGGGCGGGAATAATTCACGACACTCTGATTGGACCTATTGAAATTCCACAACGTCTCAATTCAAATCTTTATTTAAACTTACTTCAAGAAAATCTTCCCCAAATTCTCGATGATCTGCCTCTAAATTTACGACGTAACATGTTTTTTCAACACGATGGAGCCCCGGCACATAGTGGTCGCAATGTTCTAAATTTCCTAAACGAAAATTTCGCTGGACGGTGGATAGGGAGGCACGGACCGGTAGCTTGGCCGCCGCGTTCTCCCGACCTAACCCCGCTGGACTTCTTTTTCTGGGGATATCTAAATCAAAAAGTTTACGCCACCGAAGTCGATACCCGTGAGGAATTGCTGCAGCGTATCAATGATGCAGCCAATGAAATTCGTCAAAACCGTTTTAGCATCTTAATAGCTTCGAGAAGTGTTACACGTAGGGCAAGACTTTGTATCAGAGAAGGTGGAGGGTTTTTTGAACAGTTTTTAAAATAGCTTGTTGTCTGTTATCAAAATTAAGTTTCCATCTTATGATCCCTTCGAAAAGTGACGGTTGCAGCTAAATTGCGGAATACAGTGAGGAATGTCCTCCTTGATGTCAGCCTTCTGTTTGGAAACCTTCTGCCGTACTCGCGTTCTGCCGCGCAGCATTACCATCGCAAAAGCCATAAACAAATCATCATATCATAATTGTTCTACATCAATAATGTGTATTACTGATTACGTATTAAATTATTATTATTTTTTTTTGTTTAAATTACTATGAAATTGACCAAAGTGGGATTAATTCAAGAGCGATTTTCTCAGAAACCGTTAAAGATAACGATTTGAAACAAGAGTACCTTTTTAACGTAAAACAGTTCGGGAAAACGGAATTTGCTGTCCAATTTGTTAAAAAGTCAAAGATGAAAAAGTTACACACGCAAAGTACCAAGGGCCCCCCCGTACCCACCCCAATGGACCTTGTGGAAATAAATGGATTAGTCCATCAAATTGCTCATCAAAATTTAGCTGTGTATACCAAATTTCATTCATTTATCACAACGCGATTGAGAGATATTGCAAAAAAATGATTTCCATTCCTCCCTCTTCAATGGGTCCCTGTGCCCTTAGGAAGCATTTCCGGACCCATGTTCATATGAACTTTTTTACTTAGTTTTGATCATAGAATCGGCCTGTTCAGGGTTGGCAGCTAATTATGAGACATCCTGTATTGTCAATTGATGATAATATCGTGTATTGCTAGTTGCGTATTGCTTATTTCCCGTTGCTCCAGTGCGACCCCGCTAAGTTGGCAAATTGCAAATAAGTTGCAAAATTACGTGTTTTTCCCCTTTTTACGACGACATATTGCAAAATTAGTTGTTTTATGTTGTAAGCAATTAAATTACCTACAATTTAAGGTACCTGAAGTCACTTTTCACCTGTTAACTGTAAAATAAAGGTCGAACGAGGAAAAATCATTTTTCGAAACTGTCAAAAAAAGTAGAATTGAGTAACAGTAAATCAAAGTTTTTATAATAAGAAAAAAAGTTTATTTTTATAAATATAAATCATTTTTATTGTTTTGTATTTTTTTACTGTCCTTATCCCGTTGAAATTTAAAAAAAATACATATTCTTCAATAAAGCAAAAAAATGAAATATGAGAAAAAATAATATTTATAGCAATCAGAAGTACAATTTATATGGATATTTTTAATTTATAAATATTGAATGTCTAATTTGCGACGGATTAATACCGACAATGTATACATTTTATGACGGCAATGTACTGACTCGAGGAGATACCTAAAATAAAAAAAAATCAACAAAATTGATCGGGCGGTCCTCGAGAGAGACCGATTTGAAATGTTGAAGGGAAAATACCGCGCGCCACCGTTCATTAACGTTAACTTTTACTGCAGCTAACGCGTTTGTTACATGAACTATCAATGTAAAACTCTGAAAATAAAAGTTTAACCCTTTCTTTAATTGTCTCTAAAATCCAGGTCCGATACGTCCAATTGTTAAGTAACAACGTTATAAATAAAGTTGTATTGGGCACAAAGAGGCGTAGGTGATTTTTCTTTTTAATTATCGTAAAAATAAGGTCTATTTAATGCAAAAAGAGCGAATTTCCTTGCGGCTTTTGTCTGACTGAAATAGTTTGTTCATAACGCTGTTTTGCACGTCGTACTTTGTTCGTTGTAAAGGGCAACTTATTTCAACTTTTTGAAATTTTTCTTTTTCGATACGTTTCTATGGATGCATTAGAATCTATATCTACGATATTAACTTCATAACTTCTAAAATTAACGTTTGGTAATTAAACAATTAGTTGCAAAAAATCGAACGAAATTAATTCACAAATAACTGGAGCAACAATTTCACGATCAATCGAATCGGCCTTTAGCACACATGTTGGTCTTTGGATTGATCGTCTTTTCCATATAATAATGTCCAGCGTTCGAAAAATATTTTTTCCGCGTTCTGCCTTTATTTTACTGTTAACAAATAAGTGAAAAGTAGCTTCAAGTACGTTAAATTGTAGGTAATTTAATTGCCTACAATTGCCTAACAGTTAATTTTCCGATATGCCGTCTAGATTTTCATGGACAGTAAAAAAAGTGGAAAAACACAAAAATTTGCAACTTATTTGCATTTGCCAACTTAGCGTCACTTCTTTCGAGTTACTTTTTTGATATTATCATTCTACATATCCTTGTCCGCCATAAAGTGCAATAAAATGTCTACTAGTAATTTTTTCACGTTCAAACTCTAATTCGACTGGAGTACAAGGCGAATTATTGATAACAGGGCCT
The DNA here is from genome assembly GCF_000390285.2 of Anoplophora glabripennis. NCBI lineage: Eukaryota > Metazoa > Arthropoda > Insecta > Coleoptera > Cerambycidae > Anoplophora > Anoplophora glabripennis. Next base: position 157,278 of record NW_019416664.1, read on the forward strand.
CACAAGAATAATCAAAATTAATTTAAAAATCTTTGAAATTATATGAAAAAGATATATCAAATCTTGATAAATTTCGTTACATCATAGAGCACTGTTCGTCTTTTGACATCTGACGGGAAAAAATGTAAAAAAATAGAAATATAATAGATGTTCTAGAAATCACGACATAAGAAAAAAAAAGTCAAATTTACTTTGCATTCAACTGCTGCATGTTACATAAGCCGAAGAGTGCTTATTGTGTTAAGCCATTATTTTTCTATTTATTTTTACTCTTCGTACTCTTAGTAGCTGAACTTGTTCAAAAAATTTAAATATATTTAAAAAAGCATATTAGTCATCAGTTTATTGCAAATGCATCCAAAAGTGATTTAGTAATTTTCAGTTGGATCCTAAAAGGGACCGCACTGTTTGATGTTTTTTAGAGTTTACTATATGTATATTTATCAAAATCCAGTTTTTTCATACGATGTGTATTTTTTCCCGACTCATGTTCATACGCACACGCATGCACAACGGGCAAGACTGTACTGTCTGTTCACAAAAAGAAAACAGTTAAAATTACGAATTACTAAATTTGTTTGAAACTTAAAACATAAAGAAATATGTTTAAGTATTGACAACTAAAGTAATAGTAAAGAAGTAAAGTATTGAAAAAGAAGTAGAATGATTACCTAGAATTGAACTAGCAATTTTTCTGTTTAGCACAAAAAAAGTGAGACAAAAAATGGACTACTGTTACTAAAACAGCCCCAATTATTCACGGTTTCGTATGTAGGGGACGAGTCCAGAGGTTATTAATAAGTTTTAACAATTTTGTTTGTCATTAAATACCGTTTACTAGTTTCAACCGTTTTGAATAGTATTAATGCATTCTACTTATCATTAGACCAAGGACAGCGATACACAGCTCTAAATAATGGACGATTAATTAAGTACACTTTTAATGGAACAAAAGTATTTAAGATAAGAAGATAATAAAAACTGAAATAAATCAACTCCTCTGACTAATCCTCTGGGTGCAAAGAGATAATGATTTTTCTTTATTATGATTTGTTTCTTTTTTCTAAATAAAAAAAGGATGAAGTTGTTCATGACTAAAAACAGATGCACTGCTAAACAGAATCTGGTGTCATTGTAATATAAAGCTAGCATGGAGAAACAATTCATAAACAGAAACTTTTTACTTTCTGGGATAAATATGATAAACTATACATTTTGGAAAGTCAGAATACCCCATCTCTTTGTCTTGGGCACGGTTAACTATGGTTTTCATTAAAAAAATGTAACTTTAATATAATTGAAGTTATTAAAAAGTAAATCCGTCGCTAGACTCTAGGCAAAAAAAATAATGCATAAGATAAAGCACGGTAACACACTAGCGGTTGAACCGTGTTGTTGCAGTTCTGCCACATCGTATTTCTACTTGTTTTTTATGATAATTTTTCTACTTGCTTAAGTTTTTAATATTTCTATAGAGATGAATTTTGTCATAATATTCAGTGGCGTACGCTATAAATTTTTTATAACCCAAACAAATTATTTTAAGAGCCGGTTTTTCAATCGTTGGTTAACTTCTAACTTAAGATTAACAATCATTTTATTTTCTTACGTTTTAGCTTTTAACAAAGAATAAATTTGTAAAATCATGTTTAATTTTTTTCTTTACTAATCTATGAAATGTCCATTACAAAAAGTAACAATTAATTAACCAGAGATTGAAAAACCGGCTCTTAAATGGGATATGTTAAGTAAGCCATAGATGTTTGAACTGATGTATCAATGAAAAATTTTGTAGGTCGCTCTTTGCCAGTTAGCCGTATTGAAAGTCTAGGCATTGAATAGCAGTAAACACTCCTAGATGTAGCACTCAGCTATGTCTCGTGTATGTGTTATCATATACAATATAGCTTCTACTCCAGTAGAATTAGATCATAAAACCTGAGAAATCTTAGTAGACATTTTATTGCACTTTATGACAAATAAGTTGTAAAATTACGTGTTTTTTCACATTTTTTACTATCCATGAAAATGTAGACGACATAACCGAAAATTAATTGTTTTTTGTTGTAGGCAATTAAATTACCTTCAATTTAAGAAGCCTGAAGTCACAATCATCAAAATTGATCGAGCGGTTCTCGAGATAGAGACTGAACCGAATTTGAAATGTTGTAGGCAAAAATATCGCGCACCACGAGAGCGGCGTTCACGCGCGTGCGTGTGTCCGGCGCTCCTTCTTCCGCGTGCAGGCCGTTCATTGGTCATTAACGTTAACTTTTACTGCTGCTAACGCGTTTATAACATGAACATGAACATGAAAATAAAAGTTTAACTCTTTCTTTAATTGTCTCTAAAATCCCGTTCCGATACGTCCAATAGTTAATTAACAATTAACGTTATATAAAAAAAGTTATATTGAGAACAAAGAGGCATAGGTGATTTCTCTCTTTTTTTTAATTACCGTAAAAATAAGCTCTATTCAATGCAAAAAGAGCGGCTTTTGCCTGACCTGAGACAATTTATTTATAACGCTGTTTTGCACGTCCTACTTTATTGTCCTAGTTGTAAAAGGCAACTTAATTTAAAAATATTTTAATTTTTCTTTTTCTTACGTTTCTATGGATCAATTAGAACCTATATCTAGGATATTAACTTCTAAAATTAACGGTTGGTAATTAAACAATTACTTAGTTGCAAAAAACGAAAGAATTTAATTAACAAATAGCTGGAGCAACAAGGTCAATCTAATCGGCCTTTGGCATACAATAAAAAAAGTGAAAAAACACGTAATTTTGCAACTCATTTGTAATTTGCCAACTTAGCGCCACTTCTTTCGAGTTACTTTTTTAATATTATCATTCTACATACCCCTTTCCCGTCACAAAGTACAATAAAATATCTACTAATAATTTTTTTTACGTTCAAAACTCTAATTCGAATGACCGCTAGAAGATGGCAATCCAAAAAGGATGCAGGTTCTTCCGAGCTGGTATCCAACAATAAAATTTGATGTGGTATATAACTCTTCTACTCGATAATAGGTGGCCCTTCTAGCGGTTCCAATGTGTGGCAGCGTTGCAAAGTGATAACTGGGCACATATATAAATTTAATGCATTTACCTGTGTATGAAGAGTTTTATGTTTTATGAAACTTATCCTTTGCTTGGAAATGACATTTGTGTTAAATGCTAAATAAAATAAATCACGTTAAAATTAAAACTATGAATTGTCCTAATTAATTATTTATTTTATATGAATTCACCTTGGAATGGGAGAATTCAAAAATTGAAATTAATGTTTTTAGACTTGTGCGTCGATTTCCAATTTGGTACGATATTAACACATCACATATGTCAAAAAATTGTATTATACAGATTGTGTAAAGATGTAGCGAATAACATATTTTTTACTGAATATTCTGTATTTTATCATCTACGCAAGGGTCGGCAACTGGCGGACCGCGATCCAGGACCGGACCGCGGAAGGTAAAATACTGGACCGCCAAAAATTTTTTGAAAGTATACATTACTCAAATATATTATTTAAAAAATGTTTTTTTACGTTTAAGTGCCAATCTTATCATTTTTTCTAGTATTTTACAATTGTGTGTGTTTTGAGATCTTAATTAGTAAGCAGATTAAATTTGAGTCTAAATTAAAATAAAAAAATAAGAAATATGATTTTTTTTTCTGGACCTCGTTAAAAATTTTCAAAAGTATCCGAATGAATATTACTTGCCGACCCCTGATCTAAATGATTGCCGGTAAATAAGTATGGATAACCAATAAATATACCGTGTGTCCTTAGATGGGTAATGTACTCTCTTATTGTTAATTTCTCCAGATTAATGCGTTCGCTACTGTTGTTGCAATTTTTTAAATTATTTTTTCGATTCGGAGTCCGAGTTATAAGGTTTTTTTACTGTATGACGTCACACACCTCGTTTCCAAAATTTATTTTCAACATACGGACTTCGGACCTTTTGCATACGCAAAACGGTCAATTAGAACCAGAGGTGTTGGGGAGATTTTTTCAATTAGTTTTCTCGATTTAACGCACCGTTTCCGTTTTAGTCTGTGATGTCACACATCCTTTGTCCCGAATTCTTTTTTGGACATATCGATTTCGGACCCTTTTGCACTCGATTACCAATCAAAACCAATCGTTTCCGAGGGACAAACACCCACCCACCGAGCGTTATAGTTAAAACCAGGAGATGTTTTATATTTCCAGCCATTTCCGAGTTACTGTTTTTTTCTCATACGTTGTGACGTCATACTTCGATGGGCTAAAAAAAAACACGTTCTACCCCCCCCCCTCTTCTTGGATAGAAGCCATAGGTATCCGCTTGGGAGAGCTCCAGAGACTCTTGAAGACACCAAGGGGAGAGGGAGGGAGGGAGGGAGGGAGAAAGGGAAGAAGAGAAGCCCTCTATGACGATACAATCACTCTATCTGTCTCGCACACTATAGCTTTGTTTCTCTCGCACACCATCAGACAAAAATGACCGAAACGAACCTTCCCTTCAAAAACCCTGGAATTTATTATTATCACAATTTTCGATTTTCTTAATCTCCAAGTAAGCTTTGGATCGCGTTCCCTATATATCAAGAACATTCCTCTATCATCGTAGAGTAGGTGCGTTCAATTTTTTTGGCTCGCTTTGCATGATGCTGAAGCGAGCGACAAACAAGCGTAAGTAACTGTCCATGGAGATATATTAGATTTTTGACATCAAAATATTACGATTTAAGCTATCAACTTTTAATAAAATGTTGATAATATAAAAGATACAGGGTGTCAAAGTTGGAATTCAAAAAAAATGTATCATCATTAAGTAAGTATATCATTTTAATGTCTTTGAATGTACGAACGAAAAAATTTAGGGGCAGAAGTTTTTGGATACGACAAATCATAATCTGTTATCTATTACGATTTATTTTCTAGATGGATGGCGCCACATAAGCCATGTTAGGATGTATATGTGCGCATAACATTTTTACCCGTAGCGTTATCATTTTTTTTTATTGAAAACCCTTAAACCTATCTCATTTTTGCAGAAAAAAGTATACTCGTCATTCGTCTTAGAAATTGACCGGTTTCGAGATAATCGCATTTTAGCAATCAGCTGTATAATTAATTTCAGAAAATTTTAACGTAGGTACCGCGATGCCAATATAAATTTTAACAAGTAAATAGGTATTACCCTTGTGAAAGTTATTTATTGTTAACAATTTTATTTATTCATTTTTGGCAAAAATCAGTTCATCAATGAAAAAACTTAAAAGATACATAGGCACTTTATATCTACTGATATGCTTAAAATTTAGAGGTTAATGAAATATGCTTAATTAATAGAATGGTCGAAGCTTGTGTATTGTAGTTTTAGAGGAAGCGAGGAAATAGAAAAAAATACAATAGTAGTGACTTGCTCAGTGATTTAAATGCTGACGATGTGCTTTTGTTATGAATCTTCATTCGTTTTCGAAAAATCTCACCAAGATAAAGGGTGATTCAACTCAATGGACATAGAACAGGTGCGTGTAGAGGACACCAAAACAAATTGATTTCATTTTTTTTCTCATACCTACGGTTGAGGAGGTATTGGCATCGGTATTTCAGCAATGCCTTAATACAGAACAACCAAATTTTGTAAATATATTTATTTTATTGACGTCTTTAGCTGGTAGAAGCTTGAAGTGACCGGCATCAGTTAAAAATCGGTTCGCCTAGCTACCGACAGAGGTTGTCCTTTTATTATACTTACGAATGGCAGGTCGCTCTTCGCCAGTTAGCAGCACTGAAAGTCTAGATATTGAGTAGCAGTTACCGTTCACAGATTTAGCACTCAGCTATGTTTCGTGTACATGTTATCGAAATTTATTGTTACGTTACAAATGCAATGTGGTACGTAAACAATTTCTGGAAAACGGTTTGATTTATCAATATTAAAAAAAATACCAAATATAAAAAAGTTGGGGATGATACAATGACAATCATAGACATTAAAACAGATACCAGTGTCCATATACCCTAAATATTAAGATATTTCGAAAGGCTTTTAAAACATCTCAAAAATATAATAGACAGTGCTCGTTTTTCAAGCCGCACCATTGGGTTCTCGATTACATGAAAATATGAGGCAAAGTTGTAGAATTTAGTAAAGGGGAAAAATTGGCCTATCTTTTCCATTTTGAAGTTATCGACGAAAAACAGAAAATTTGGATTTTCGTTACCATTTTTTTTATCGAAAACAGAAAGAGACGGACTTATTAAACTAAGAAGTTGTTGGGATAATTCAAATACGTAGTCATATTAGCCGTAGCCGGAGGAAGGAAAAACGGCATGCAACATTTGTTTTTCTTGAGTACCATATTGGATTTTCGAATTCAGTACATTTTTCCGACTGCGATGACGTGCCATATGATACAGTTAACTTATTAACTTATTTGTTTTCTGTTTTTGCTTATTAATAACTTTGAGACATATCTGGTTTTGTTTGTAAAAATGTGAAAATTTTATTTCAAATTATATGAACTTTGACAACAAAAATTTAGCTACTGTCAAAATTTTGTTTAAAGTAGTAGGTAGAAAAATATTAGTCATGAAATTCCACAACTTTGCTCCAATTTGACACGGACCTTGTATCTCTTAAGATAACCGAGATCCTATGCTGAGACTCGAAAAGCAGGCATCTCTATATAAAAAAAAATGTTCTCGCCGTCCCGACGCGACGCCGGGAATGTTAATTTTATTAGCATTATTTCTACACAAAAAATAAAGTCACTCTGTATATCTAACGAATAGAACTTGGAGAACTTATACATCTTTCTTCTGTTTCCAAGTAATTATCCTTGGCAAGTGTTCCAATTACAACTTCCCACCAGGAAAATATCGGAATTAAAAAAAAACAAAAAAACTAGAGACACGTCGATTTTCTTTTCAAGAGGGACACATGATGTCGTAAGTTTTGGTGTCTTGAAAGCTACTCCTAAGACAGGGGCGTAAAATACCCTTAAATTTTAAATGGCACCCTATGTTGAGTGACACCTAATTTTAAAGTTTTTTCAATTCTGCTCACGACGAGATACGACTTTTTAAATTTTGGTTTGGATATAACCATAAAATCATCATTTCAAGAAGATAAAATATCAATGAATGAAAGAATGATATTTTCTTAAGTGTTCAAATTGGTTTCCCTCCGTTTCCATACACTAAGAAAATCTTTGCTCCACTTCCGAATGAACATTCTGAAGCATTGCAAAACTAGCCACACAATTATTTACATATTCCAATAACATAACCTCATTACTGATCTGAGGGTGGAAATCTGTTGGGTTGGTACTTCCGAACTTCACGAAAAAATTGACGAAAATTAGAACATGCTCTAATTCGTCAAGAACTTGATGAATAAATTCATGAAGTTATTTGACAGCAGATTTGGTGCATTACACTTGTCCAATTTCTTGATAAAGCGACTTCATAAATTAATTGATCAATAAATTGTCAATGTAAAACAGCTATTAAACATGTCGACAAAGTCTCAGCTTTTGCAGTATTAGTTTTTTCAAATGACTATTTATCGTGTTTGGGAGGCTGCCGCAACTATACCCTCCGGAAGTGCGCGAACTGGAGGTCGATTCTCTTACTAGTGACACCAAATGAAGCGTAGGAAAACTTTTCAGCATTTGCTCTTTTGGTCATCAAAAAAGGTCGCTGGCTCCCGGGCTATTAGCGATTCATGCGACTAAAGCCAGAGACGCTATTGTGACGTTACGTGCTGTCATATGAGTTAACAGGGGTTCGCATGATACACCAAAATTTTGGTCGGGCCAATAAAAAAAAGCATTTTGAAGATTTAAGTCTCTAGTTTCAAGATCTTTTAACAACAAATTTTTTTGAGCTACGGAGCAATTTTCCAATTTTTTTTAAGACTGTTTGCGGACTCAGGCAAATTTTATAGAACTCAATCACTGCTGAGATCAGTTTGTCAGTTAGCTTGTTTATTCTGCTTCAATTTGGTTTTGAAAAGCCTCCATATGGCTATTGGGTGCCGAGATATCGATAATTGAATGAAATATGACACTTTTGTCTTTAATTTATTGATATCTCAGTAACAAATTACTACATAGTAAATCCAAGGGCGGCGAATTTTTCTCGACTTATTCCACAATTTTACATTAGATATAGTTTAAATTTAAGAAAAAAAAATTCAAAAAAATGTTTTGATTTTTTTTTTGTTTTGGAAAAGTTGCTGGACATTTGAGAAAACAATGTCTAGTCGTTTCTGATTCGGCCTTTGTATACCATAATAATTATACTAATCTTTATTTAATTGCAATAAACGCAAGGTTAATACCTTCAAGCTGAATTTCGTTCTCGATTTGCACAAATTCATAAGATTGATTTTCGATATTTTCTGTGCAGTTTACTTTCGTTTCAAGAAACATTTCTTTTCAAAATTACTATTTTTTTTCGGAGAAACATTTATCTTCTGGATGTTGTTTTGATTTTTCGTTTGCTGTCAATACAAAAGCTTTAAGTTCAGTTCAACTTTTTTACCTGTTTTACTTTAAACGAGACAATATAATAATTTGTTCTACAAGAATAATGACTGCACGGCAGGCAGCATACATTTTTAATCATCGTCATCCTGACAAAAACACTTCGCATCGGTACGTTCTGGATTTAGTGCATAAATTTTCGGAAACTCGATCGGTTGCAAACAGAAAGCTTCAACGTGAACAGGTCGTACGTACGTAATGAGGGTAATAAGGTAGCTGTCCTGGGTCAGATCGCAATGGTACCAAATTTGAGTCTCAGGAAACTTGCAAGTACTTCAGGAATTTCTGTATCTAGTTGCCGCCAAATCTTAAAAATTCATAAGTATCACCCATACAAAATTATTTGGCACAAGAAATTAATGAAGACGATCCTGATCGCCGCTTGCGATCAAAATGAGTGAAAGAATCCAAATTTTTTATACTCAATCTATTTTTTCGATGAATGTACGTTTCACCTGGGTGGTCGAGTCAACCGCCATAATTGCCGCTACTGAAATCATGAAAATTCAAGCAGTTTTCATCAAACTCATACACAGCATCCGAGGAAATTGAATGTTTGGGCGGGCATACTGCAAGACCACCTCATAGGGCCTTTCTTTCTACCGGAAAATCTGGATGGAAACATGTATCTGAATCTACCGCAAACGAATATCTACCCCACAATTGTGGAAGTATTGGCAATAACAACGTTTTGCCAGAAAAGGATGTGTGGTTTCAGCAGGATGGTGCTCCACCACATTATGCCGTAGCTGTGCGTGATTTTTTTAGTCACAACTTTCCAAATCGCTGGATAGGACGCAGAGGTTCAACTGAGTTGCCTCCCAGACCACCAAAGGTAACGCCCTTAGAATTTTTTCTATGGGGACACTTAAAGTCGAAAATTTATGCAACACGACCGAACTCACTTGAGGCAATGCGAAATGCTTCGAAATGTTCGTTCGGAAGTGGTGCAAAGATTTTATTATTGTATGAAGCGGAGGCAAACCTATTTGAACACTTAATAAAATACCATTATTTCATTCATTGATATTAGATCTTATTCTTAAAGTGATGATTTTACGGTCATATCCAAACCAAAATTTAAAAAGTCGTATGTCGTCGTGAGCAGCATTGAAAAAGTTTAAAATCACTCAACATAGGACGCCATTTAGAGCCAAAACTTACGCCATCACGTGCCCCCTTTCAAAAGAAAAACGTCCGGTTTTATTTTGTTTTTTTTTTAATTCCGATATTTTCCAGGTGGGAAGTTTTCATTGAAACATCCTGTATGTATGTATATAAAAAGGTTTTCTTATGTTTTTTAAATAAATAAATAAATAAACTATGAACTGATCAGCTCGCGATGTTTATGGGAGAAAATTACCCCTTAGTAATAAAGCTGTTTTGTTTTTTTTTATAAATTTGTATTTACTAGTGCTCACGGTTTTAGCTAAACTTTAGAACGTGGACGGAAAAAATATTTTCATTGTGTACACGTCCGATTAACCGTACTATTAATTTTCCGTTATGTATATACAACATTGTACCAATGCCAGAACTAAAAACAATGTACAATAATTTAATTTAGACAAGCGTAAGGTACATTTTCAGTCAAAATTATTAGGCATAACATAACAGTTTATTTATTAACATTTATTAACAAACGTTTCTTGTGATTAAGTTTTGAACGTATACAGGGTGTCCCGAAATTAATGGGACACAGAGCAAGAGTATATTCCTTACATCAAAATAATGCGATTAAGCCAAACTTACCTTGGTCCATTTGTGGCTAATAAAAAAGCTACAGGGCGTTAAAGTTGAAATTTTGAATTCGAAATTCTTAACATTCTTAGAAAGTTTTCAAAGGATTCTTTTGAAAATTTGGACTAGGGGGTTTTCTGGGACGAGAAAAACGAATCCGTACTTAATTTTGTTGTAGACGCTAGAGGGCGCTACGAAATGTACTCTTGGTTGATAAAAACTATCTATTTTTCACAAATAAGGGATACTTGTTTTATGTCGATAAATTTAACCGTTTTCGATTTATTTCTTATTTTTCTATTGGATGCAATAAAATAAAATAAAATAAAATAAAAGTTTGTAGTTACTTACGTAAAAAAATAAAGATTACACAGCCCCACAAAAAAAAGTATCGGATCTGGTATTCAGACCCATGTATTACCATGTATTTTTTTCCGCTGAATCCGAATCTGCCTTCAGATTTGGCCCAACGGGTCTGAGTTTTCGAGAAAATTCAAAAAACAAGTTAAAATTCACAAAAAACGTCATTTACGATCGACGAAAGTTATAAAAAATCAAATTACTCTACCAGCTCACTAGACGTATGATTTTTCACTCGTTTAATTCCAATTTATCATCATAGAGTCAGACAAGCTGGTCCAATTTCATTCAAAAACAGAAAATAGATTAAAAACGCCATTTTCATGGCATAACTCGTGTTACATCTTTCTATCCAGTCGTTCATGCATGAATACACATATTTATTCATCCACCTGTACCACCTATAAAACCCACCCATTCATATATTTTTTGTGCTGAGAGATGAGATAACAGCCTAGAAGATTGAGAATGCAATAATACTTGTAGAATACGCTACTTTCTAAACAAAAGAAAACGATATCTATAAATCATTCTTATTTTTGTTGCTATAACGTATTCTCTTTTCTTCAAAAGTTCTATGCAAAGGGTTACGTTTTCGTTTATTCGTTTTATTTTTCTTTTCTCTTTTCAACAACCAACAAGTTTTCGCCCTACATATACAAAGGGCGAAAATTTCCGAATATTTCTGAGGCAAAATTGGAAGGAGGTGTATTCGATGGACTTCAGATTCGGACATTGTTCAAGGATGCAACATTTTTCACTACAATGAGTAGCGTTGAGAAGAGTGCTTGGAATAGTTTCAAAGTTTTAGCGACAAATTTTTTAGGAAACAAGAGTCCTAAATACGAAGAAATTGTATTAAAACTGATAAAAGACTTCCAAGAACTGGGATGTTCGATGGACTACAAGTTGCACTTCCTTCATTCACATCTGGATTGATTTCCTGAAAATCGTAGAGATTATAGCGAAGAACAAGGCGAACGATCTCATCAGGATATGAAGGTTATAGAATAACGATATCAAGGAAGATGAGATCACAACATGAAGGCCGATTTATGTTGGTTCTTAAAAAGAGAAACGAAAAATACAGGGACTAAACGAAAGCGTAACCCTTTGCATAGATCCTTTGAAGAAAAGAGAACACGTTATAGCAACAAAAATAAGAATGATTTGTAGATATCGTTTTCTTTTGTTTAGAAAGTAGAGCATTCGTCGATAGTAAATGACGTTTTTTGTGAATTTTGACCGGTTTTTTAAATTTTCCCGAAAACTCAGATCCGTTGGGCCAAATCTGAAGGCAGATTCGGATTCAGCGGAAAAAATACATAGAAATACATGGGTCTGAATACCAGATCCGATACTTTTTTTTTGTGGGGCTGTGTTATTTTTAATTTTTTTTTTTGTTAATTAATACACAATTCGTTTGATAAATGATTGTCTAATATTAAATAGTGTTCTTTCATTTCTTAATAAATTCGTAGCATTTAAAATTACTTGCCACAGCTCATCCCGTGTATTAATAGGGTCACTGTAAACTTTTGATTTCAAAATACCCCAAATACTGAAATCCATGGGGTTTTAATCTGGGCTTCGTGCGGGCCATGAAAACGTGCTGCCGCGACCTATCCACCGTTGGGGAAATTGTGCGTTAAGATAGTTTCGCACCTGTACAGAAAAATGGGCAGGGGCATCGTCTTGCATAAAAAACATATTGTGTTTTACATTTAATGGTAAATCATCAATAAGTTCCTCAAAATCATGTTCTAAGAAATGTAAGTAAGAACGGCCATTCAGATAATATGGCAATTCAACAGGGCCCAACAGATTATTTCCAACAATACCACACCAAATGTTTATCTTAAATTCATGTTGGAAATGACGTTCTCTTTATACATGCGGGTTTTCATTATCCCAAACATGTTTATTTCTGAAGTTGAAAACGCTCCGGCAAGTGAATGTAGCTTCCTCTGTAAACAGCACCTTGCTTAAAAAGTGTGGATCATCATTGTGTCGGTCTAAGAATCGAAGACAAAATTGTTCCCTATCTGAAAAATTTGCAGGCAGTAAATTCTGCACTGGGCGAAAGATTTAGGTACCACTACAGCCGCAGACATTCGTCGTAAACTTATTTCAGGATTTTCTGTTACACGAAACAAAATATTCTCCTCTTGTCCTGGTTTAACAGATGTTGGACGGCGAGCATCTCGTCTTTTAGGACGAAACGATCCAGTATCTCCTAACCGGTCATAAAGATTTTTAAATAAATTGTGATTTGGTTGTAATCTATTTGGGTATCTTTCTAAATACCTGCGACACGCACGACGTCCATTAAAATTTTCTTTTGCATAAATACATACCATATCTCGAATTTCTTCATTAGAAATTAAATTATGGCGAGACACATTTTACGCAATATTATTAATTGTAAACAAAAACTTAAAGAAATACACTATTTAACATAAGATACTTGTCAATCAGCTAATTGTCAATAGTACAATTTGTTTTCAATTAACCAAAGCTTACTATGACAGTTTTACGTAAGTAACTACAAACTTTTATTTAATTTAATTTTATTGCATCCAATAGAAAAACAAGAAATAAATCGAAAACGGTTAAATTTATCGACAAAAAACAAGTATCCCTTATTTGTGAAAAATAGATAGGAGACCAATATTTTTCTATTAAAACTTTCGTACACACACTGATAAAAAAGTTATAACCAGATTTTATCAACCAATAGTACATTTCTACAGCAAAATTAAGTACGGATTCGTTTTTCTCGTCCCAGAAAACCCCCTAATCCAAATTTTCAAATGAATCCTTTGAAAACTTTCTAAGAATTTTAAGAATTTCGAATTCAAAATTTGAACTTTAACGCCCTGTAACTTTTTTATTAGCCACAAATGGACCAAGGTAAGTTTGGCTTAATCGCATTATTTTGATGTAAGGAATCTACCCTTGCTCTGTGTCCCATTAATTTCGGGACACCCTGTATAAAAACAAACTACATAGTGCCACAAATAATTTTGACAATATCTAACAATTTTATATTTACATATTCGTATATATTTACATAAATGCAGTTTAAAATGTTTACGTTTCAAGTTTTTGACTAGTATTTTCTGGACAATTAAGATACTTCTCAAACTCATGAACTGTTCGTTCAAATCTATCTGTATAGATGGCGTGGCGATACTAAAAAATTGTTTGATGCCTGGAATGTGGAAATGCAGTCCATCGTTAAATTTTGAGTAATTTTTGTAATATAAAGTTTTTCCCACTATTTACTTGTTTTCACACATGTCGACTTCAATATGCAATGTATGATGTAACAGGAAAATCTATTATTTTATCTAAATCACACCGAGACAAAATATTCTTATAATGACTATTCACACCACATACAAACAATAAATTATAAAAAGACAAATGATCAACTACAGAAAAAAAAGTTGTAAAATGGTAAATCTTATAACTAGTATAGTTAAATTGAAAGACGCAAGCTGTAATTATTGGAAAACTAATATGTACCATCTGTCATACATGTTTTATTTTAAACAAAGGACATGAGCCACATATGACTGCATTTTTTAATAACAATAATACGGTTCGTTTCTGCCCTCATAAGATTTACCATTGCACAGTTTTTTTTCTGTAGTTGATTATTCGTATTTTTTTAAATTTATTGTTTGTTAGTTAGTACGTGATGTGAATAAAGTCATTATAACAATATTTTAAAAGAATATAGATGTTTTTTTCAATCTTTCTATACAGAATGTTTCACAAATTCGACCCAGATTTGAATGTTGATGTAAAGGTGATGTTCATTTTGCTGATATGATGATGTACACCACGGTGATGTAGATGATGTGGATGTAGATTATGACGATGTAGATCATGGTGATGTAGATGATGGTGAAGTAGATTATGACGATGTAGATGATGGTAATGTAAATGATGGCGATGTAGGTGATGGCTATGTAGATGATGGTGATGTAGATGATGGCGATGTCGATGATGGTGATGTAGATGATGGCGATGTCGATGATGGTGATGTAGATATGGTGATGTAGATGATGGTGATGTAGGTGATGGTGATGCAGATGATGGATATATATGATGAATGTGGATGATGGTGATGTAGATGACGGCGATGAAGATGATGGTGATGCTAATGATGGCGATGTAAGTGATGGCAATGTAGGTGATGGTAATGTAGATAATGGCGACGTAGATAATGGTCATGTAGATGATGGTGATGCAGATGGTGGCGATGTAGATGACGGTGATGCAGACGACGGCGCTGTAGATGATGGCGATGTAGATGATGTNGTAAATTTGCCGTGTTAATCGCGCTTTGTTTGGATAACGAACCGCGACCTACCAGAACAAAATGGCTGGCGCTACGTCACACTAATGCAGCGTATTGAATAAATCAATAAATACATCCTAACAGTTGTCAAATTAGTTCTAGCTGGGGTGTTTCAAATTTCGAGAAAAAAAAACTGGATTCTGAAAAAAATTGAATTTTTATTATATCGAAACAAAAATAGTTTTCATTACTTTGTTATCCAATGAAACTTATTTAACATATCAACAAAATTGTGACAACTTTATAGATATTTATAATTTTTTTGTTGCATAATAAAAAATATATTGTATACATTTTAGATAGAAGCAACCTTATAAATTTATTGACTGATTTTATTCAGTTCCTTTTTTTTGAGCGAAAGTATAAAAAAACCCTATTACGTCACTTGACATTTGAATTTATTCCCAATTATCAAAACATACTTTTTTCTTTGACAAAAAAATAATTAGCGCCATTGGATTTTGTAAAATCTCAATTAGGCTTGCACTAAATTTCGTAAACAAATATTTACTGCTAATTGTAAAATTAATATTAATGGTTTTCATCGTTCATCTCTTAAGCGGAGTAAGCAATTATTAGAAACATAAATAAATTAAATAAAATGTTCACTTATTTTTAATTTCAAATAATAATTTTAATTGTAATGGATGAATCTTTTAATTATAATGACGGATAAAAAGAAAATTTCAATAACATAAACCATGAAAACATATATAAAAAATTGCAGCCACAATCTTTACTAAAATTCCGTTTTATTATGTACTTTTGTTGCATGGCTTTTGAATATTTTTATAACAATTCTTAAAAAAAATAGTCATTTCCCCACAAACCTCAGTTATTCTTCTCTGTTGGTTGGATATACTTTTACATCAGGAAAATTAGCGAAAATAAAAGAGAAACTCGAAAAAAGTCCTATACGCGAGANAACAATATTTTTCTATTAAAACTTTCGTACACACACTGATAAAAAAGTTATAACCAGATTTTATCAACCAATAGTACATTTCTACAGCAAAATTAAGTACGGATTCGTTTTTCTCGTCCCAGAAAACCCCCTAATCCAAATTTTCAAATGAATCCTTTGAAAACTTTCTAAGAATTTTAAGAATTTCGAATTCAAAATTTGAACTTTAACGCCCTGTAACTTTTTTATTAGCCACAAATGGACCAAGGTAAGTTTGGCTTAATCGCATTATTTTGATGTAAGGAATCTACCCTTGCTCTGTGTCCCATTAATTTCGGGACACCCTGTATAAAAACAAACTACATAGTGCCACAAATAATTTTGACAATATCTAACAATTTTATATTTACATATTCGTATATATTTACATAAATGCAGTTTAAAATGTTTACGTTTCAAGTTTTTGACTAGTATTTTCTGGACAATTAAGATACTTCTCATACTCATGAACTGTTCGTTCAAATCTATCTGTATAGATGGCGTGGCGATACTAAAAAATTGTTTGATGCCTGGAATGTGGAAATGCAGTCCATCGTTAAATTTTGAGTAATTTTTGTAATATAAAGTTTTTCCCACTATTTACTTGTTTTCACACATGTCGACTTCAATATGCAATGTATGATGTAACAGGAAAATCTATTATTTTATCTAAATCACACCGAGACAAAATATTCTTATAATGACTATTCACACCACATACAAACAATAAATTATAAAAAGACAAATGATCAACTACAGAAAAAAAAGTTGTAAAATGGTAAATCTTATAACTAGTATAGTTAAATTGAAAGACGCAAGCTGTAATTATTGGAAAACTAATATGTGCCATCTGTCATACATGTTTTATTTTAAACAAAGGACATGAGCCACATATGACTGCATTTTTTAATAACAATAATACGGTTCGTTTCTGCCCTCATAAGATTTACCATTGCACAGTTTTTTTTCTGTAGTTGATTATTCGTATTTTTTTAAATTTATTGTTTGTTAGTTAGTACGTGATGTGAATAAAGTCATTATAACAATATTTTAAAAGAATATAGATGTTTTTTTCAATCTTTCTATACAGAATGTTTCACAAATTCGACCCAGATTTGAATGTTGATGTAAAGGTGATGTTCATTTTGCTGATATGATGATGTACACCACGGTGATGTAGATGATGTGGATGTAGATTATGACGATGTAGATCATGGTGATGTAGATGATGGTGAAGTAGATTATGACGATGTAGATGATGGTAATGTAAATGATGGCGATGTAGGTGATGGCTATGTAGATGATGGTGATGTAGATGATGGCGATGTCGATGATGGTGATGTAGATGATGGCGATGTCGATGATGGTGATGTAGATATGGTGATGTAGATGATGGTGATGTAGGTGATGGTGATGCAGATGATGGATATAAATGATGAATGTGGATGATGGTGATGTAGATGACGGCGATGAAGATGATGGTGATGCTAATGATGGCGATGTAAGTGATGGCAATGTAGGTGATGGTAATGTAGATAATGGCGACGTAGATAATGGTCATGTAGATGATGGTGATGCAGATGGTGGCGATGTAGATGACGGTGATGCAGACGACGGCGCTGTAGATGATGGCGATGTAGATGATGTTGATCTAGATGATGGCGATGTTGATGTAGATAATGGCGATGGAGATATAGATGATGGTGATGTAGATGATGGCGTTATAGATAATGTTGATCTAGATGATGGCGATGTAGATGATGTTGATGTAGATAATGGCGATGTAGATGATGTTGATGTAGATAATGGCGATGTAGATATAGATGATCGTGATGTAGATGATGGCGTTGTAGGTGTAGATGTTGATGTTGTAGATGATGGCAATGTAGATGATGGTGATGTAGATAATGGTGCTGTAGATGATGGTGCTGTAAATGACGGCGATGTAGATGATGACGATGTGTATGTTGCGATATAGATTATGGTGATGTAGATGAAGGTGATGTAAATGAGGGCGATGTAGATGATGGTGATGTAAATGATGGTGCTGCAGATTATGTTGATGTAGATGATGGTGATGTAGATGAAGGTGATGTAGATGATGACGATGTAGATGATGATGTAGATAATGGCGATATAGATGAAGATGATGGTGATGCAAATGATGGTGCTGTAGATTAAGGTGATGTAGATGCTGCTGCTGTAGATTAAGGTGATGTAGATGCTGCTGCTGTAGATTATGGTGATGTAGATGATGATGATGCAGATGATAGTGGTGTAGATGAAGGCGATGTAGATGCAGATGATGATGTAGATGATGGCGATGTAGATGATGTTGATGTAGATAATGGCGATGTAGATATAGATGATGGTGATGTAGATAATGGTGCTGTAGGTTATAGTGATGTAGATGATGGCGATGTAGATGTTGCGATATAGATTAAGGTGATGTAGATGATGGTGCTGTAAATGAGGGCGATGTAGATGATGACGATGTATATGTTAAGATATGGATTATGGTGATATAGATGATGGTGATGTAAATGAGGGCGGTGTAGATGATAGTGATGCAAATGATGGTGCTGCAGATTATAGTGATGTAGATGATAGTGATGTAGATGATGGTGATGTAAATGAGGGCGATGTAGATGAAGTGATGTAAATTATGGTGCTGCAGATTATGGTGATGTAGATGGTGATGTAGATAACGACGATGTATATGATGATGTAGATGATGGCGATATAGATGTAGATGATGGTGCTATAGATGATGCCGCTGTAGATGATGGCGATGTAAATGTAGATGATGATGTAGATGATGTTAATGTAGATAATGGCGATGTAGATGATGTTAATGTAGATAATGGCGATGTAGAAGATGGTGCTGTAAATGAGGGCGATGTAGATGATGACGATGTATATGTGGCGATATAGATTATGATGATGTAGATGATAGCGTTGTAGGTGTAGATGTTGATGTTGTAGATGATGGCGATGTAGATGATGTAGATAATGGTACTGTGGATTATAGTGATGTAGATGATGTTGATGTAGATGATGGCGATGTAGATGTAGATGATGTTGATGTAAATAATGGCGATGTAGATATAGATGATGGTGATGTAGATGTTGCGATATAAATTATAGTGATGTAGGTGCTGTAAATGAGGGCGATGTAGATGATGACGATGTATATGTTGCGATATAGATTATGGTGATGTAGATGATGGTGATGTAGATGATGTTGACGTAGATAATGGCGATGTAGATATAGATGATGGCGATGTAGATGATGCTGATGTAGATAATGGTGCTGTGGATTATAGTGATGCAGATGATGGCGATGTAGATGTAGATGATATTAATGTAGATGATGATGTAGATGATGGCGATGTAGATGTAGATAATGGCGATGTAGATGTAGATAATGGCGATGTAGATATAGATGATGATGTAGATGATGGCTTTGTAGGTGTAGATGTTGATGTTGTATATGATGGCGATATAGATTATGGTGATGTAGATGATGGTGCTGTAAATGAGGGCGATGTAGATGATGATGTATATGTTGCGATATAGATTATGGTGTTGTAGATAATGACGATGTATATGATGATGTAGATGATGGCGATATAGATGTAGATGATGGTGATATAGATGATGCCGCTGTAGATTTTGGTGATGTAGATGATAGTGATGTAGATGATGGCGATGTAAATGTAGATGATGTTGATGTAGATGATGGTGATATAGATGATGTTAATGTAGATAATGGCGATGTAGATCTAGATGATGGTGATGTAGAAGATGGCGTTGTAGGTGTAAATGTCGATATTGTAGATGATGGTGATGTAGATGATGATGTAGATAATGGTGCTGTAAATTATAGCGATGTAGATGTTGCGATATAGATTAAGGTGATGTAGATGATGGTGCTGTAAATGAGGGCGATGTAGATGATGACATAGGCAAGGTAGGCAAGTCCGACGGACGGGACGGTTATGATCATCCGACCGAGTCCCGAACTCTACTTATCTGGCACAAATACAAACTTGTTATCTCAACATAAAAAATAAGTGGATTATTGGAGAAATGTACTTAAACGGATTGTTACAGTTGTAAAATTTTTGTCATCCAAGAGATTTCCTTTCGCGGTGACAAATTATTAGGGATGTGTGGAGTTGTTAAGTGGATTTGATCCATTTCTTGAAGATCACTTAAAAATCAACATTATGTTGGCGATACTTCAAGACCTTTATATGTTAAATTCAATTCAACAATTCAAAATTCTCTTTCACACACCCTCAATTCCCCCCTACCCCAAAATTAAAAAAATACAACTTTCGTAAGGGTGGCGATATATTCAGGTACGTAATTTAAATATTTTGTCCTTGAAATAACCTTCATTCCTATCTAAATGTAAAATATCGCGCTCTTTCCGAATCCGGAGTCAGAAATAGGTTTCTATTGAAAAATTTAAATTTGGCCTTCAAATGACCATGAAGGTCAAGGTCAAATCCAAGGTCATCATCCGAACCCAACAACTTTCGTAAAGATATTTTCGAATTGACGGTTTCCATGACGAGATATTCAGGTGCGTAATTTAAAATGAGACACCCTCAAGTGTTTCTAAGTCAAATGTAATTTTTTCCTGTTCTTCACATATAGCTAATACCGATTTAGTTTCTAAGGAAATTACTGGGGGAGAGCTATATTGACACACCATGTATATATTTTTTAATTAAGTAGGTATGTTTTTAAAAATAGAAGTAACTTTGTTTTATAGAAACACTATCATAATGTAAATAAAAACAAAAGAATAAGCTGTATGACGTGGTCTTTTGCTAGATTGAAAGTAACAAGCAATTCGACATTTATAGTCAAGAATATTTAATCTTTTTACGGCGAGTGGATAGTCTGTAAAAGGAACCTAAACGGCTTTTTAACTGTTTTTTTATTTTCCAAAAGAATATAGAGTTTTTAGGATTCAGTTTATACTATTACGTTATGGTATTCAATTTATGGTTGTTCCTATTCAATAAATCACAAATCCTCACAAACGAAAAGTAATACGCTGCATTAGTGATGACGTAGCGCCAGCCATTTTGTTCTGGTAGGTCACGGTTCGTTATCCAAACAAAGCGCGGTTAGCAAGGCAAATTTACAGAAAAGTGTTATTTTGACGTTATTTGAATATTTTAAGAGAAAAAAACATCCAAATTGGTAAGAGTGTAGTTAATTTAGCTTATAAATGCATTCATGCAAGACAAATGGGTAGTAATAACTGAAATATTAATACTATCTAAATTTGACATAACCTAGCTTTTGCATGCGTGTCCTTTATAATTATTAAAATAAATTATTCCAATTATCTGAATTATTTTTTGTTTTTTATTAGATTTTGATATAATGGGATCCAAACACGTGGTTTCGATGACGATGATCCATAATTTTTGCATCGATCACCCTAAGCAACTTGAACGAGGTGAGAATGCATATGCTAGTGGCCACGTCGTCGAAGTGCGGTTTGATAGCGATTTCAAGCCAGCTGTGCTAACAGGAAAGGTTATGGCTAGCATGAAAAATAA